>NW_026536193.1:0-113163 GCF_028551555.1 Melozone crissalis
CCCTAACCCTAACCCCTAACCCTAACCCTAACCCTAACCCTAACCCTAACCCTAACCCTAACCCTAACCCTAACCCTAACCCTAACCCTAACCCTAACCCTAACCCTAACCCTAACCCTAACCCTAACCCTAACCCTAACCCTAACCCTAACCCTAACCCTAACCCTAACCCTAACCCTAACCCTAACCCTAACACCCTAACCCTAACCTAACCCTAACCCTAACCCTAACCCTAACCCTAACCCTAACCCTAACCCTAACCCTAACCCTAACCCTAACCCTAACCCTAACCCTAACCCTAACCCTAACCCTAACCCTAACCCTAACCCTAACCCTAACCCTAACCCTAACCCTAACCCTAACCCTAACCCTAACCTAACCCTAACCCTAACCCTAACCCTAACCCTAACCTAACCCTAACCCTAACCTAACCCTAACCCTAACCCTAACCCTAACCCTAACCCTAACCCTAACCCTAACCCTAACCCTAACCCTAACCCTAACCCTAACCCTAACCCTAACCCTAACCCTAACCCTAACCCTAACCCTAACCCTAACCCTAACCCTAACCCTAACCCTAACCCTAACCCTAACCCTAACCCTAACCCTAACCCTAACCCTAACCCTAACCCTAACCCTAACCCTAACCCTAACCCTAACCCTAACCCTAACCCTAACCCTAACCCTAACCCTAACCCTAACCCTAACCCTAACCCTAACCCTAACCCTAACCCTAACCCTAACCCTAACCCTAACCCTAACCCTAACCCTAACCCTAACCCTAACCCTAACCCTAACCCTAACCCTAACCCTAACCCTAACCCTAACCCTAACCCTAACCCTAACCCTAACCCTAACCCTAACCCTAACCCTAACCCTAACCCTAACCCTAACCCTAACCCTAACCCTAACCCTAACCCTAACCCTAACCCTAACCCTAACCCTAACCCTAACCCTAACCCTAACCCTAACCCTAACCCTAACCCTAACCCTAACCCTAACCCTAACCCTAACCCTAACCCTAACCCTAACCCTAACCCTAACCCTAACCCTAACCCTAACCCTAACCCTAACCCTAACCCTAACCCTAACCCTAACCCTAACCCTAACCCTAACCCTAACCCTAACCCTAACCCTAACCCTAACCCTAACCCTAACCCTAACCCTAACCCTAACCCTAACCCTAACCCTAACCCTAACCCTAACCCTAACCCTAACCCTAACCCTAACCCTAACCCTAACCCTAACCCTAACCCTAACCCTAACCCTAACCCTAACCCTAACCCTAACCCTAACCCTAACCCTAACCCTAACCCTAACCCTAACCCTAACCCTAACCCTAACCCTAACCCTAACCCTAACCCTAACCCTAACCCTAACCCTAACCCTAACCCTAACCCTAACCCTAACCCTAACCCTAACCCTAACCCTAACCCTAACCCTAACCCTAACCCTAACCCTAACCCTAACCCTAACCCTAACCCTAACCCTAACCCTAACCCTAACCCTAACCCTAACCCTAACCCTAACCCTAACCCTAACCCTAACCCTAACCCTAACCCTAACCCTAACCCTAACCCTAACCCTAACCCTAACCCTAACCCTAACCCTAACCCTAACCCTAACCCTAACCCTAACCCTAACCCTAACCCTAACCCTAACCCTAACCCTAACCCTAACCCTAACCCTAACCCTAACCCTAACCCTAACCCTAACCCTAACCCTAACCCTAACCCTAACCCTAACCCTAACCCTAACCCTAACCCTAACCCTAACCCTAACCCTAACCCTAACCCTAACCCTAACCCTAACCCTAACCCTAACCCTAACCCTAACCCTAACCCTAACCCTAACCCTAACCCTAACCCTAACCCTAACCCTAACCCTAACCCTAACCCTAACCCTAACCCTAACCCTAACCCTAACCCTAACCCTAACCCTAACCCTAACCCTAACCCTAACCCTAACCCTAACCCTAACCCTAACCCTAACCCTAACCCTAACCCTAACCCTAACCCTAACCCTAACCCTAACCCTAACCCTAACCCTAACCCTAACCCTAACCCTAACCCTAACCCTAACCCTAACCCTAACCCTAACCCTAACCCTAACCCTAACCCTAACCCTAACCCTAACCCTAACCCTAACCCTAACCCTAACCCTAACCCTAACCCTAACCCTAACCCTAACCCTAACCCTAACCCTAACCCTAACCCTAACCCTAACCCTAACCCTAACCCTAACCCTAACCCTAACCCTAACCCTAACCCTAACCCTAACCCTAACCCTAACCCTAACCCTAACCCTAACCCTAACCCTAACCCTAACCCTAACCCTAACCCTAACCCTAACCCTAACCCTAACCCTAACCCTAACCCTAACCCTAACCCTAACCCTAACCCTAACCCTAACCCTAACCCTAACCCTAACCCTAACCCTAACCCTAACCCTAACCCTAACCCTAACCCTAACCCTAACCCTAACCCTAACCCTAACCCTAACCCTAACCCTAACCCTAACCCTAACCCTAACCCTAACCCTAACCCTAACCCTAACCCTAACCCTAACCCTAACCCTAACCCTAACCCTAACCCTAACCCTAACCCTAACCCTAACCCTAACCCTAACCCTAACCCTAACCCTAACCCTAACCCTAACCCTAACCCTAACCCTAACCCTAACCCTAACCCTAACCCTAACCCTAACCCTAACCCTAACCCTAACCCTAACCCTAACCCTAACCCTAACCCTAACCCTAACCCTAACCCTAACCCTAACCCTAACCCTAACCCTAACCCTAACCCTAACCCTAACCCTAACCCTAACCCTAACCCTAACCCTAACCCTAACCCTAACCCTAACCCTAACCCTAACCCTAACCCTAACCCTAACCCTAACCCTAACCCTAACCCTAACCCTAACCCTAACCCTAACCCTAACCCTAACCCTAACCCTAACCCTAACCCTAACCCTAACCCTAACCCTAACCCTAACCCTAACCCTAACCCTAACCCTAACCCTAACCCTAACCCTAACCCTAACCCTAACCCTAACCCTAACCCTAACCCTAACCCTAACCCTAACCCTAACCCTAACCCTAACCCTAACCCTAACCCTAACCCTAACCCTAACCCTAACCCTAACCCTAACCCTAACCCTAACCCTAACCCTAACCCTAACCCTAACCCTAACCCTAACCCTAACCCTAACCCTAACCCTAACCCTAACCCTAACCCTAACCCTAACCCTAACCCTAACCCTAACCCTAACCCTAACCCTAACCCTAACCCTAACCCTAACCCTAACCCTAACCCTAACCCTAACCCTAACCCTAACCCTAACCCTAACCCTAACCCTAACCCTAACCCTAACCCTAACCCTAACCCTAACCCTAACCCTAACCCTAACCCTAACCCTAACCCTAACCCTAACCCTAACCCTAACCCTAACCCTAACCCTAACCCTAACCCTAACCCTAACCCTAACCCTAACCCTAACCCTAACCCTAACCCTAACCCTAACCCTAACCCTAACCCTAACCCTAACCCTAACCCTAACCCTAACCCTAACCCTAACCCTAACCCTAACCCTAACCCTAACCCTAACCCTAACCCTAACCCTAACCCTAACCCTAACCCTAACCCTAACCCTAACCCTAACCCTAACCCTAACCCTAACCCTAACCCTAACCCTAACCCTAACCCTAACCCTAACCCTAACCCTAACCCTAACCCTAACCCTAACCCTAACCCTAACCCTAACCCTAACCCTAACCCTAACCCTAACCCTAACCCTAACCCTAACCCTAACCCTAACCCTAACCCTAACCCTAACCCTAACCCTAACCCTAACCCTAACCCTAACCCTAACCCTAACCCTAACCCTAACCCTAACCCTAACCCTAACCCTAACCCTAACCCTAACCCTAACCCTAACCCTAACCCTAACCCTAACCCTAACCCTAACCCTAACCCTAACCCTAACCCTAACCCTAACCCTAACCCTAACCCTAACCCTAACCCTAACCCTAACCCTAACCCTAACCCTAACCCTAACCCTAACCCTAACCCTAACCCTAACCCTAACCCTAACCCTAACCCTAACCCTAACCCTAACCCTAACCCTAACCCTAACCCTAACCCTAACCCTAACCCTAACCCTAACCCTAACCCTAACCCTAACCCTAACCCTAACCCTAACCCTAACCCTAACCCTAACCCTAACCCTAACCCTAACCCTAACCCTAACCCTAACCCTAACCCTAACCCTAACCCTAACCCTAACCCTAACCCTAACCCTAACCCTAACCCTAACCCTAACCCTAACCCTAACCCTAACCCTAACCCTAACCCTAACCCTAACCCTAACCCTAACCCTAACCCTAACCCTAACCCTAACCCTAACCCTAACCCTAACCCTAACCCTAACCCTAACCCTAACCCTAACCCTAACCCTAACCCTAACCCTAACCCTAACCCTAACCCTAACCCTAACCCTAACCCTAACCCTAACCCTAACCCTAACCCTAACCCTAACCCTAACCCTAACCCTAACCCTAACCCTAACCCTAACCCTAACCCTAACCCTAACCCTAACCCTAACCCTAACCCTAACCCTAACCCTAACCCTAACCCTAACCCTAACCCTAACCCTAACCCTAACCCTAACCCTAACCCTAACCCTAACCCTAACCCTAACCCTAACCCTAACCCTAACCCTAACCCTAACCCTAACCCTAACCCTAACCCTAACCCTAACCCTAACCCTAACCCTAACCCTAACCCTAACCCTAACCCTAACCCTAACCCTAACCCTAACCCTAACCCTAACCCTAACCCTAACCCTAACCCTAACCCTAACCCTAACCCTAACCCTAACCCTAACCCTAACCCTAACCCTAACCCTAACCCTAACCCTAACCCTAACCCTAACCCTAACCCTAACCCTAACCCTAACCCTAACCCTAACCCTAACCCTAACCCTAACCCTAACCCTAACCCTAACCCTAACCCTAACCCTAACCCTAACCCTAACCCTAACCCTAACCCTAACCCTAACCCTAACCCTAACCCTAACCCTAACCCTAACCCTAACCCTAACCCTAACCCTAACCCTAACCCTAACCCTAACCCTAACCCTAACCCTAACCCTAACCCTAACCCTAACCCTAACCCTAACCCTAACCCTAACCCTAACCCTAACCCTAACCCTAACCCTAACCCTAACCCTAACCCTAACCCTAACCCTAACCCTAACCCTAACCCTAACCCTAACCCTAACCCTAACCCTAACCCTAACCCTAACCCTAACCCTAACCCTAACCCTAACCCTAACCCTAACCCTAACCCTAACCCTAACCCTAACCCTAACCCTAACCCTAACCCTAACCCTAACCCTAACCCTAACCCTAACCCTAACCCTAACCCTAACCCTAACCCTAACCCTAACCCTAACCCTAACCCTAACCCTAACCCTAACCCTAACCCTAACCCTAACCCTAACCCTAACCCTAACCCTAACCCTAACCCTAACCCTAACCCTAACCCTAACCCTAACCCTAACCCTAACCCTAACCCTAACCCTAACCCTAACCCTAACCCTAACCCTAACCCTAACCCTAACCCTAACCCTAACCCTAACCCTAACCCTAACCCTAACCCTAACCCTAACCCTAACCCTAACCCTAACCCTAACCCTAACCCTAACCCTAACCCTAACCCTAACCCTAACCCTAACCCTAACCCTAACCCTAACCCTAACCCTAACCCTAACCCTAACCCTAACCCTAACCCTAACCCTAACCCTAACCCTAACCCTAACCCTAACCCTAACCCTAACCCTAACCCTAACCCTAACCCTAACCCTAACCCTAACCCTAACCCTAACCCTAACCCTAACCCTAACCCTAACCCTAACCCTAACCCTAACCCTAACCCTAACCCTAACCCTAACCCTAACCCTAACCCTAACCCTAACCCTAACCCTAACCCTAACCCTAACCCTAACCCTAACCCTAACCCTAACCCTAACCCTAACCCTAACCCTAACCCTAACCCTAACCCTAACCCTAACCCTAACCCTAACCCTAACCCTAACCCTAACCCTAACCCTAACCCTAACCCTAACCCTAACCCTAACCCTAACCCTAACCCTAACCCTAACCCTAACCCTAACCCTAACCCTAACCCTAACCCTAACCCTAACCCTAACCCTAACCCTAACCCTAACCCTAACCCTAACCCTAACCCTAACCCTAACCCTAACCCTAACCCTAACCCTAACCCTAACCCTAACCCTAACCCTAACCCTAACCCTAACCCTAACCCTAACCCTAACCCTAACCCTAACCCTAACCCTAACCCTAACCCTAACCCTAACCCTAACCCTAACCCTAACCCTAACCCTAACCCTAACCCTAACCCTAACCCTAACCCTAACCCTAACCCTAACCCTAACCCTAACCCTAACCCTAACCCTAACCCTAACCCTAACCCTAACCCTAACCCTAACCCTAACCCTAACCCTAACCCTAACCCTAACCCTAACCCTAACCCTAACCCTAACCCTAACCCTAACCCTAACCCTAACCCTAACCCTAACCCTAACCCTAACCCTAACCCTAACCCTAACCCTAACCCTAACCCTAACCCTAACCCTAACCCTAACCCTAACCCTAACCCTAACCCTAACCCTAACCCTAACCCTAACCCTAACCCTAACCCTAACCCTAACCCTAACCCTAACCCTAACCCTAACCCTAACCCTAACCCTAACCCTAACCCTAACCCTAACCCTAACCCTAACCCTAACCCTAACCCTAACCCTAACCCTAACCCTAACCCTAACCCTAACCCTAACCCTAACCCTAACCCTAACCCTAACCCTAACCCTAACCCTAACCCTAACCCTAACCCTAACCCTAACCCTAACCCTAACCCTAACCCTAACCCTAACCCTAACCCTAACCCTAACCCTAACCCTAACCCTAACCCTAACCCTAACCCTAACCCTAACCCTAACCCTAACCCTAACCCTAACCCTAACCCTAACCCTAACCCTAACCCTAACCCTAACCCTAACCCTAACCCTAACCCTAACCCTAACCCTAACCCTAACCCTAACCCTAACCCTAACCCTAACCCTAACCCTAACCCTAACCCTAACCCTAACCCTAACCCTAACCCTAACCCTAACCCTAACCCTAACCCTAACCCTAACCCTAACCCTAACCCTAACCCTAACCCTAACCCTAACCCTAACCCTAACCCTAACCCTAACCCTAACCCTAACCCTAACCCTAACCCTAACCCTAACCCTAACCCTAACCCTAACCCTAACCCTAACCCTAACCCTAACCCTAACCCTAACCCTAACCCTAACCCTAACCCTAACCCTAACCCTAACCCTAACCCTAACCCTAACCCTAACCCTAACCCTAACCCTAACCCTAACCCTAACCCTAACCCTAACCCTAACCCTAACCCTAACCCTAACCCTAACCCTAACCCTAACCCTAACCCTAACCCTAACCCTAACCCTAACCCTAACCCTAACCCTAACCCTAACCCTAACCCTAACCCTAACCCTAACCCTAACCCTAACCCTAACCCTAACCCTAACCCTAACCCTAACCCTAACCCTAACCCTAACCCTAACCCTAACCCTAACCCTAACCCTAACCCTAACCCTAACCCTAACCCTAACCCTAACCCTAACCCTAACCCTAACCCTAACCCTAACCCTAACCCTAACCCTAACCCTAACCCTAACCCTAACCCTAACCCTAACCCTAACCCTAACCCTAACCCTAACCCCTAACCCTAACCCTAACCCTAACCCTAACCCCTAACCCCTAACCCCTAACCCCTAACCCCTAACCCCTAACCCCTAACCCCTAACCCCTAACCCCTAACCCTAACCCCAACCCGGTACCCCAACCCGGTACCCCAACCGTAACCTGAGTACTCCTGAAAAAATTAATACTCCTGGAAAAAGCAGTACTCTGGGAAAAAAAAGTACTCTGGAAAAAAAGGGTACTCCTGAGCAAAAGGTACTCCTGAAAAAAAGGTACTCCCAAAAAAAAGGTACTCTGGAGATAATGGTACTCCAGGAAAAGGGGTACTCTGCAAAAAATGGTACTCTTGAAAACCCTAGTACTTAGGGTTAGGGCTAGGGTTAGGGTTAGGGCTAGGGATTGGGGTTAGGGTTAGGGTAGGGGATCGGGGATGGGGTTAGGGTACTAATTAGGGTTAGGGTAGGGAAATGGGCAGGGGGGGTGGCATCAAGTTCGGGTCCTAATTAGGGTTAGGATAGGGAATGGGGCATGGGGATAGCTACTCCGAGTACTAGTTAGGGTTAGGTAAGGGAAATGGGGTTGGGGATGGAATTAACTAGGGGGTGGACCCCACCCCTTAATTAATTAGGGGGTGGGGTCCACCCCCTAGTTAAATGCAATCCTAATTGTTAAAATTAATCGGTAAAACTAACCCCGATCCAAGATGGCGGCCCCCATGCGGTCACGTGATAGTTTTCCAAGATGGCGGCGGTCACGTGACAAGGCGCAACATGGCTGCGCCCATGTTGTCACGTGGCTTCCGGTTACAAGATGGCCGCGCCCCGGTCTGGTTTCCGGCAACAACATGGCGGCGCCCAGGCGACCACGTGGTGGGGGGGAGAAGATGGCGGCGCCCATGCTGTCACGTGGTTTCCGGTGGCAAGATGGCGGCGCCGTGGTGTTGCTTCCGGCAACAACATGGCCGCGCCCGGAAGGTTGCTTCCGGCAACAACAACATGGCGGCGCCCAGGGAAGCACGTGGTTTCCGGGGACAATATGGCGGCGCCCAGGAGCAATGACGTCACTTCCGGTAAAATGGCGGCCGGCCGGGACCGGGGTTTTTTTCGGGGTTTGGGGGGTTTTTGGGGGGTTTCCGGGGGTACGCGGGGGCCGGAATGCTGTTCCGGTGCGGGTGCGGCCGGCGGCGGCGCGGGGAGGGGCTTCTGGGGCGCGGGGCGGGTTCCCGCGTTTCGGTCAGGCAGTAAGGGGGACGGCTATGCCCGGGGGGTCCTTCCTGGGGGTGGGTCGCTCTCGTGACGTCACGGGGTACAGCTGGGGGTGTAGTGTGGCGATGTGGACGGCAGGGGGCGCTGTAATGGGGGGGGCGCTGCAACTGCAGTACCTTGAGGACAACAGCAGGGGGCGCTGTAATAATTGCAATACTGGATGTGCAACAGCAGGGGGCGCTCAAACAGCGGGGCGGGGGGCAACACGCGCCGGGGGGGGATCAGCGAACGGGGGCAATGCCTCGGGGTGGGTGCTCGGGTACGGGGGAGTGGTGTGCAGGGGCGGGGGGACAACTGGGGGGTGGGTGCTTGGGTACTGGGGGTGTTGTGTAGGGGTGGCTGATGAGGCTTGAGTGGCAGCACCTGGGTGGGGGTACTAATTAGGAGGGGGTGGGGTTGCTATATACTGTATATAGTAAAAAGAAGAAGAAAACTATATGTCTGGTGCAGCAGTAGAAAATTTCAGGCTCCCGGGGAGTAAATGCTTTGCTTTATAATTTATTTTATTTTTTTTTTGCTTTACTCCCAGGGAGCCTGAAAGTTTCTACTGCTGCTTTTTTAAACTAAAACTCGAAAGGAAAGGAAAGTTAGAAATAGAGAGAAGAGAGAAAAGAGAGAGAGAAGATGAGAGAGAGAAGAGGAGAGAAGAGAGAAAAGAAGGAGAGAGAAAAGAAAGAGAGACAGAAAAGAAAAAGAGAGAAGAGAGAGAGAAGACAGGAAAAGAGAAGAGACAGAAAATAAGACAGGAGAGAGAGACAGAAGAGACAAAGAAAAGAGACAGAGAGAAGAGGGAGAGAGAAAGAGAGAGAAGAGAGAAGGAGAGAGAAAAGACAGAGACAGAAAAGAAAAAGAGAGAGACAAGAAAAAAACAGATGAGAGAGGAGAGAAAGAGAGAGAAAAGAAAGAGAAGAGACAGAAAAAAAAGAGAGAAGAGAGACAGAAATGAGAGAGAAGACAGAAAAGAAAGAGAGAAAAGAAAAATAGACACAAGAGAGAGAAAAGAAAGACAAAAAGAGAAAAGAAACAAAGGACAAAGACAAAAGTAAGAGAGAGAAGAGAGAGACAGAAGAGAAGACAGAGAAAAAAAAGAAGACAGAGACAAAGAAGAAGAAAACACAGACAGAGAAACCAAGACAGAGAGAGAAAAGAAAAAGAGTTACAGGGAAAAAAAGTGGTTAGGGTTAGAGTTAAAGTGAAAACTCAGGGGAGAGTGAAAAAGGAAAAGACTAAGAGCAAAAAAAGACAAACTGAGGCAAAGAACACAGAGAGAAAAAGAAGCAAGAAGAGCAAGGGTGAAAGTTATAAAGGAAAAGAAATAAGGTGCAAAGCAATAGAGAGAAAAATAAAACAGAGTTACAGAAACAGAAACAAAGGGTTAGAGACAGATGGAAGTTAAGTTAGAAATAGAAAGCAAAGTGAGGAGCAAAAGGAAGAAATAGAGCAGAAAGAAATTACAAAAAAAGACAGGAGCCACGGGGGGGGGGGGGGGGAGTGGGTGGGTGGAATTAGGGAAGGGCAGGGGTATCTTTATTAGGGGTGATTCAACTTTATTACATGAATGTTCTTATTTACACATCAGCAAAAGACATAGAAACAGTGTACACAAATGCAAGCACAAATACAATCCATAGACACACTGATAAAATCGCAATACAAAGCAATACAAAGCAATACAAAGCAATACAAAGCAATACAAAGCAATACAAAGCAATACAAAGCAATACAAAGCAATACAAAGCAATACAAAGCAATACAAAGCAATACAAAGCAATACAAAGCAATACAAAGCAATACAAAGCAATACAAAGCAATACAAAGCAATACAAAGCAATACAAAGCAATACAAAGATTAACACAAACTGATACACTAACCTTTTGCTATTTCCATTACATGTTAAATTTAGGGTTACAGGAAACCCAAAACAACAAAACCAGAGAAAACAACACTCACCTACCACAGACACTCCCTTCAAATAGCACACAAACCCACTGGCCCTCTCATCACAACTACTAAATCACACTCCAGCAATCACTGGTCCTCAGGAACGTGGTTCCCGGGAGCCCCCAAAAAAATCTCCTGCCTGACGAAAACCCCGGTCCCTGGACAGTCCGCGCCCAAACTTTGGCGATGAACGTTGCCTCGCGGACCGACCGGGACCGAGGAAAAAAAAACCCAGCCGGGGGGAAAAAAAAAAAAACCCCCCGGCTGGGGATTTTTTATTCTAAATTTAAAACTGAGTTGAAAAACCTGAAAAGCAAAAGTCATACAAGGTTACAACCCTACAGCCCTTCAACACACACACACTTCATTCAGCTTACACACAAACCCACACCGATTCACACCTCGACCGACCTCGACCGCTCTGCTAACCCCCGGCACGCGTTCACGCCGCTCCTCGGGAACGTGGTTCCCGGCAGCCCCCAAAAAAATTCTCCTGCCTGACGAAAACCCCGGTCCCTGGATGATCCGCGCCCAAACTTTGGCGATGAACGTCGCCTCGCGGACCGACCGGGACCGAGGAAAAAAAAACCCAGCCGGGGGGAAAAAAAAAAAAACCCCCCGGCTGGGGATTTTTTATTCTAAATTTAAAAATGAATTGAAAAACCTGAAAAGCAAAACTCATACAAGGTTACAACCTTACAGCCCTTCAACACACACACACTTCATTCAGCTTACACACAAACCCACACCGATTCACACCTCAACCGCTCTGCTAACGCTCGGCACGCCTTCACGCCGCTCCTCGGGAACGTGGTTCCCGGGAGCCCTCAAAAAAATCCTCCTGCCTGACGAAAACCCCGGTCCCTGGACGGTCCGCGCCCAAACTTTGGCGATGAACGTCGCCTCGCGGACCGACCGGGACCGAGGAAAAAAAAACCCAGCCGGGGGGAAAAAAAAAAAAAACCCCCGGCTGGGGATTTTTTATTCTAAATTTAAAAATGAATTGAAAAACCTGAAAAGCAAAACTCATACAAGGTTACAACCCTACAGCCCTTCAACACACACACACACACACACTTCATTCAGCTTACACACAAACCCACACCGATTCACACCTCAACCGCTCTGCTAACGCTCGGCACGCCTTCACGCCGCTCCTCGGGAACGTGGTTCCCGGGAGCCCTCAAAAAAATCCTCCTGCCTGACGAAAACCCCGGTCCCTGGACGGTCCGTGCCCAAACTTTGGCGATGAACGTCGCCTCGCGGACCGACCGGGACCGAGGAAAAAAAAACCCAGCCGGGGGGAAAAAAAAAAAACCCCCCGGCTGGGGATTTTTTATTCTAAATTTAAAAATGAATTGAAAAACCTGAAAAGCAAAACTCATACAAGGTTACAACCCTACAGCCCTTCAACACACACACACACACACACTTCATTCAGCTTACACACAAACCCACACCGATTCACACCTCAACCGCTCTGCTAACGCTCGGCACGCCTTCACGCCGCTCCTCGGGAACGTGGTTCCCGGGAGCCCTCAAAAAAATCCTCCTGCCTGACGAAAACCCCGGTCCCTGGACGGTCCGTGCCCAAACTTTGGCGATGAACGTCGCCTCGCGGACCGACCGGGACCGAGGAAAAAAAAACCCAGCCGGGGGGAAAAAAAAAAAACCCCCCGGCTGGGGATTTTTTATTCTAAATTTAAAAATTAGTTGAAAAACCTGAAAAGCAAAAGCCACACACACAAGGTTAAATCAACTCACCATGTGCTCACACAGTCACACACGAGCAGACACAGACAGACACAACCACAAGCTGTCACACATGCTCACGCACTCTTCCCGCTTACACGCTCGCTGCGGCCCTTACCTCAGACGCTGAAGATTGTGCTTCGAGACATCTTGTGGCTGCCCCTCTCTGACATCAAATGGTAGATTGGGGAAATCGGGAGCCTCGGGGACCTGTGAGACAACAGGAAGTAGTCAACGAGTGGCTTGCTGACCCAAAACTTGTCCCCGCTCTGAATTGATAAATTTTCTACCCAAAATCCCACAAAAGACAGATGAACTGGAAAATTTCTATAACAGTTCTACCTAACTGTGACTACCTGCCAGGGCAGGGCAGCTCCGACCGTAAGTGGTACGACGTAAGTACGCACACTATAAGCCACTGCAGACGGTGCAAGTACAGACAATATAAGGCAATGCACTTACATACATTATAAGTACATACAGTATAAGGCAACACAGGTACATAGAATATAAGCCAACACAGGTACATGCAAGGTAAGTACATACAGTATAAGCCAACATAGGTACATGCAACATAAGCACATACAGTATAAGCTGACGCAGGTACACACAATATAAGCCAAGACAGGTACGTGCAACGTAAGTACGTACGGTATAATCCGACACAGGTACGTACAATATAAGACAACACAAGTACGTGCCATGTAATAACATACAGTATACCCCAACATAGATACACACAACATAAGTACATACAGTATAAGCCAACACAGGTACATACAATATAAGCCAAGACAAGTACATGCAGTATAAGCCAACATAGGTACATGCAACATAAGTACATACAGTATAAGCCGACACAGGTACATAAAATATAAGCCGACACAGGTACACGCAACCTAAGTACATACAGTAAAAGCTGACACGAGTACATACAATATAAGCCAACACAGGTACGTGCAATGTAACTACATACGGTATAACCCGACACCGGTACATGCAATATAAGCCAACACAGGTACATACAGTATAAGTCCATACAATTTAAGCCAACACAGGTACATGCAATATAGGTAGATAGATACAATATAAAACGGGACTTAACATAACTCTGGAAGATGAATTCCTGAGACCTATACCCTTTCAGAAGATGGAACCTATAGAACTACTGGAGTCACGTGAGGAGGGTATAAGACACCGCTCTAGAAGTCCGAGAAAATGTCGTGGCAAAAAAGGCACTACCGAAGCTGGTAGTGAGAAGGAAGACGGATGAGAACATCTTCTGTAATCCTACCTGGCTCCAAGAGTAAAAATATAAAGAGGGCAGAATAAGGAAGATCCAGAAAGGCACATGAGTAGAATATAAGCGATATGGCACAGAATACTGCCGATAAAGCATCCAGATGTAAGAAAGGCCTACGACGTGAAAGACGATGGACACAGACTACGTAACACAGACACGGACAAGGTAACGCAGACACAGATGACCTACCACAAAGACGAGTGGGAACTTTCCCCTTCGAGATCTGAGATTGCTAGCACAAGATGAGCCAGAGGCTGACGATGCCAAAGGAAAGGAAGCCCTATGATGATGGCACGTGATGATGAAATGTAGCTCACGAAAAGAAGTTAGTGTCAAACTAGTTAGGAAGTTAGGAAGACGCTCGAGAGGCTCGGCGAGCCTAGAGAAGGAAGCGGACTGCGGGATGACCGCGGCGATAGATCCGGACCCGAAGGCGAGCCCCTCGGGGGAAAGAGCCGTGACGATGCCTTGCCGAGGAAGGCAGATGACGCAAAGTTCACGAGAATATGGAGATGGGTCGGAACTGCCCTGCCCGGCAAAGGCTCTGATGAGGCTGAGGACAGACCCTCTCTCTTTACTTGCAGAGGGCCTGTCCCGCTACAGACCTCTCCGCTAAGCTGACGTGAAACTGCCCCCTGTGATAGTAAAGGCTTTTCCCCTTCTCCCGACCGCTGGCCCCGATACTTAGCTTTTGGAAGACGAGCGGACAACATCCAGCCTCGGTCGGACGTGGACGTTGAGATGTTCCCGATGTGTGTCCTTCGGTGCTGCCGCTTCCAAGCTGTGGCTACGAGCCTCCTCAGAGTACCTAAGACGCAACAGAAAATGTGACTATTGCCCTCAAAAACGCTAATCGCCGGGACTCCTCCGCACCGCTGCCTCGGCTCACCTCAAAACTTGATTTGACTCCGGAGGCTGCCCAGAAGACACCTGCAAAAAGAAAATGTACACGCTTAGCATACTGCTGCATAATGCTAACCTATGAGTCAGCCTGCCTAAACACCGACTCACCTGCCCTCCTCTGTTCCTTGGTCACGCTTAGGGCAGCAACAGCACCTGCAAAGACACAAAGCAAAAAAGCATGCTGAGATACTATGAAAACACAAGCTCCCTACCGTGACAAGTATGCCACACTGATACCTTAAGGTTGCACCAACCTGGCATGGGCATGCTCGGCCAAGATAGATCACAAGTGGACCACCTAAAATAATAGTAAAAAAAAAAAAAAACCACAAGAGGAGATAGTTAGAGCTGCACCAGAAACTGAGACCTCAGCAATAAAACTGCTTCTGTACGCTACGCAACACTCACCTTGCCCACTGGCCTGGACTGCTGCTCTCTGCCTTGACTTCCTAAAAGCAAAGGCAACAGAGCTGTGACAGCAATCATTTATGCCTCCTCCACCAAAGAAAACAGTGACTGACCTGCTGGTGGGAACCCCCTCATCCAGAATGAGCTACTCTGCCACGAATGCAATGCATCTGCACCTGAAAAAAAGTTACAACATACGTCAAACACCTGCACGATAACTCAAAAGCTGTAAACGCCTTATGACAATCTAGGAATAGCATCTAGAGTTCAGCTACACCCCACATTACAAATTCCAAGTCCCTGGGACTTCTCCTACTGCAGCAGGCTATGGAGCAGGGCAGAGCAGCTCCGGCACAAATGTGTGCTGACACCCGTGACACGGGACAGACCGGACGTGACAAACAAAGGGCACAAGACACAGACAGAAATCTCTTAGCAAGGAAAATGACTGCAAGGACTGAGAGAATGCAAAAGGAGATGACCGAGCTGAGATCGATGGTGAGCTGATGAGGCTCAGAGAACCCTGCAGGAAGAAGACACTAACTGAAAGATTTATTCGACGAACAGCAAAGATGGATGCCTAGGAACCCTACAATCAGAATCCTCTACCTAACCTCATATTATTACAAGTCCTAATCCACCATAATGGATCCAGGTGGGACATAGCTGTCCATACAGCTCAGAACAAGACCTGAAAAGACATCTGACTGGATGCTTCTAAAGAGAGAAGAGAGTCTGATGCCTGTCTGAGCTCCCGAATCAAAAGTTCTATGGCCTGGGTGCCAGGCCAAGGAATGCAGAGATCACAGATGCTAACACTGATGCCAGGGTTCCGACAGGCCCCCCAAAGGGCTAAGGTAAAAGACATAACACATAAGGCACAATAGACAAGTGACACGATACACACCGGGACTGCTCTGCCCTGCTGCACACCTCAGCACTGTCATCAAAAGTGAGACTTTGCTTTTATCGGGCCTAAGGGGCCAGGTCATGAACACCGGCCACCTCCAATGCGGACTCAAAAACCTCTCCCAGTAATTCCCAAACCAGCACCCTGCCTCCATCCCCTCTGTGGGTCATGGCCCTCAACTTATCTCTCAAACATCGGGGGATGCAGGTCCACGTCAGGTGCAAAAAAAGGCCGCCTCGTCAGCTGGGAAGGTGTCACCTCGTCACCATGCTGATGTCTCTCAGACAGCTGTATTAAAGAGAAAACAAAACATCAGTCCCTGAGCTTGGCACCGCATCACCCAAAACCCCACCAGTCTGCTACTCACCGTCCTCCTATGAAGGCCCAGCACATCCTAACTCTAACCCTCTGCCACACATGGAATGCATCTGCACCTGAAAGAAAGTGAGAACATATGTCAAACACCACCAGGACAACTCACAAGCTGCAAACACCTGATGTCAACCTAGGAATAGCATCTAGAGCCCAAGTACACACCACATTAGTAATTCCAACTCCCCAGGCTTGTCCTATTGCAGCAGGCCGTGCGGCAGGGCAGAGCAGCTCCGGCATAAACGTGTGCAGACACCCGTGACACAGAATGTGACAAACAGGGGGACGTGAAACACGACACACCGTGCTTGATGTGAGGGGTGGGAGGGGGGAAGGCAAAAGGGACCCCAAAGACACACCAGGGAACACGGCACACCGGACAACACCAGAAAGACCAGAGCTGTTCTGCACTGCCTGCCTGAAAGCTGCCATCAAAAGTAGAGCCTCTCCCTTGAGCTGTCCTAACAGGCCCTTGCAGAAGAACGCTTTTCCGTTTGCTAATTTTTAAGTCTGGCCCAAGAACTCCCAACTCCCTACCCTCCCATCATCCCAGCCCCATGCCATGGCCCCCGACTTATCTTTTGCATGATTGGTGATGGGAATCCACGTTGCACCTGAAATGAGTCTGCCTCGGAGGGCCCCGTGATGGCCTGTGAGCCTCTCGTTCAGCTACAATAAAGAAAACCAAAACCAAAGTATGAGCACAGACTTATGTGGGCCAAATCCCACCAAGGCAGCTACTTGCCCTCTCCTGACCTTGCCTGGCTCCTTCAGGCTCCAGCTTCATCCTGATTCCAAGGCTGTGGCCTTTATTAGGAGTGGCACCTGGGTTAGAGAAGGACAAAGCTAAATGGCATTGCTGTGAGTGCAGTGGATGACCTTGTGTGCTCTAAGACATGGCAATGCCTCTGCTAGGCTTCTGAACAGCCTTGTGTGGGGGGAGGTCCTCAAATAAACACCCTTTCTCACCCTGCTGCCTTCAAACCTCCCCCCACCCACAATAACTCCCAACTGGATACCTGCTCACCCTCCCTCTGCCAGTCACAATCCTCAACTCACCTGAAGCCTCAACCTCAAACAGCATCCTTGACACTGGGCAGATCCCTCTTGTGACATGATGAACCTGCAGAAAAATTGTTCTGCTTGAGACGTGAGCAATAACAACCACTTCTCTCCACTGCTCACCTTGGCTGCTGGTATCCACATTTACTACCTAAAAAGAAAGACAAAGAACAGAGCTGTAACACAGACACCATATACACTTCTGTTGAAGAGACAAATGGGGCCTCACCTGCTCGGGGCAATCCCCTCACCCAGGATGGGGCCCTCTGGCAGAAATTTAAGCCATCTGAATCTGAAAAGAAAGTTAGGACAACAGTCAAACGCTTGCAGGATAACTTAAGAGCTCCAGAGACCCTACGTCCATCTAAAAATCCCATCTAGATTCCAGCTACACCCCACATTACAAATTCCAAGTCCCTGGGACTTCTCCTATTGCAGCAGGCTATGCGGCAGGGCAGGGCAGAGCAGCTCCGGCACAAATGTGTGCTGACACCCGTGACACAGGACAGGACGTGACAAACAAAGGGCACAAGACACAGACAGAAATCTCTTGGCAAGAAAAACGGCTGCAAGGACTGAGAGGATGCAAAAGGAGATGACCGAGTTGAGACCGATGGTGAGCTGATGAGGCTCAGAGAAGCCTGGAAGATGAAGATGCTAAACTGAATGATTCATTCCAAGAACTACAAAGATGGATAACCACGAATCCTACAGTTAGAAGCCTCTACCTAACCTCACATTCTTACAAGTCCTAACCTGCCACAATGGATCCAGGTGGGCCATAGCGGTCCAGACAGCTCAGAACAAGACCTGAAAAGACATCTGACTTGATGCTCCCAAAGAGAGAAGAGAGTCTGATACCTGACTGAGCTCCCGAGTCAAAAGTTCTATGGCCTGGGTGCCAGGCCAAGGAATGCAGACATCACAGATGCTAACAACGGTGCCAGGGTTTCTGACAGGACCCTCAAAGGGCTAAGGCAAAGAACAGGAGACACACAAACAACACATAACGCACAACAGACAAGTGACACGATACACACCGGGACTGCTCTGCCCTGTTGCACACCTCAGCACTGTCATCAAAAGTGAGACTTTGCTTTCATGGGGCCTAAGGGGCCACTTCTTGGACACCCTCCAAACTGGACTCAAAAACCCCTCCCAGTAATTCCCAAACCAGCACTCTGCTTTCATCCCCTCAGTGGGTGGTCATGGCCCACTACTTATCTCTCAGACATCAGGGGATGCTGGTCCACGTCAGGTGCAAAGAAAGGCCATCTCGTCACCTGGGAAGGTCCTGCTGGCACCCGGCTGGTGTCTCTCAGAGAGCTGTATTAAAGAGAAGCAAAGATCAGGGCCTCAGCTTGGCACCGCATCGGCCAAAACCCCACCAGTCTGCTACTCACCGCGCTCCTAAGAAGGCCCGGCACCTCCTAACCCTGACCCTCTGCCACACATGGAATGCATCTGCACCTGAAAGAAAGTTAGAACATATGTCAAACACCACCAGGACAACTCACAAGCTGCAAACACCTGATGTCAATCTAGGAACAGCATCTAGAGGCCAAGTACAGCCCACATTACTAATTCCAATTCCCCAGGCCTGTCCCCATTGCAGCAGGCCGTGCGGCAGGGCAGAACAGCTCCGGCACAAACGTGTGCAGACACCCGTGACACAGAACGTGACAAACAGGGGGACAGGAAACACGACACATCATGCTTGTGGCGAGGGCCTCGAGGGGAGAAGGCAAAAGGGACCCCAAAGACACACCAGGGAACACGGCACACCGGACAACAAGACACAGACCGGAGGTGTTCTGCACTGCCTGCCTGAAAGCTGCCATCAAAAGTAGAGCCTCTCCCTTTAGGTGTCCTAAGAAGCCCTCGGAGAAGATTGCTTTTCCCTCTGCTAAATTTTAAATCTGTCCCAAGAACTCCCAACCCTCTACTCTCCCATTATCCCATCTCCAGGCCGTGGCCCCCGACTTATCTTTTGGATGATTGGTGATGTGGATCCACGTTGCACCTGAAATGAGTCTGCCTCGGAGGGCCCCGTGATGGCCTGTGAGCCTCTGGGTCAGCTGCAATAAAGAAAACCAAAACCAAAGTGTGAGTCCAGAGTTATGTGGGCCAAATCCCACCAAGGCAGCTACTTGCCCTCTCCTGAGTGTGCCTGGCTCCTTCAGCCTCCAGCTTCATCCTGATTCCAAGGCTGGGGCCTTTATTAGGAATGGCACCTGGGTTAGAGAAAGGCAAAGTTAAATGGCATTCCTGTGAGTGCAGTGGATGACCTTGTGTGCTCTAAGACATGGCAATGCCTCTGCTAGGCTTCTGAGAAGCCTTCATGTGGGGGGTCCTCAAATAAACACCCTTTCTCACCCTGCTGCCAGCACATCCCCTCCCAATAACTCCCAACTGGATACCTGCTCACCCTCCCTCTCCCAGTCACAATCCTCAACTCACCTGAAGCCTCAATCTCAAACACCATCTTTGACACTGGGCAGATCCCTCTTGTGACATGATGAACCTGCTGAAAAATTGTTCTGCTTGAGACCTGGGCAATAACAACCACTTCTCTCCACTGCTCACCTTGACTGCTGGTATCCACATTTACTTCCTAAAAAGAAAGACAAAGAACAGAGCTGTAACACAGTCACCATATACACTTCTGTTGCAGAGACAAATGGGGCCTCACCTGCTCGAGGGAAACCCCTCAGCCGGGATGGGACCCTCTGGCAGAAATTTAAGCCATCTGAATCTGAAAAGAAAGTTAGGACAACAGTCAAACGCTTGCAGGATAACTTAAGAGCTCCAGAGATCCTATGTGCATCTAAAAATCCCATCTAGAGTCCAGCTACACCCCACATTACACATTCCAAGTCCCTGGGACTTCTCCTATTGCAGCAGGCTATGCGGCAGGGCAGAGCAGCTGCGGCACAAATGTGTGCTGACACCCGTGACACAGGACAGACCGGACGTGACAAACAAAGGACACAAGACACAGACAGAAATCTCTTGGCAAGGAAAACGGCTGCAGGGACTGAGAGAATGCAAAAGGAGATGACCGAGCTGAGACCGATGGTGAGCTGATGAGGCTCAGAGAGCCCTGGAGGAAGAAGATGCTAAACTGAATGATTTATTCCAAGAACTGCAAAGATGGATGCCTAGGAATCCTACAATCAGAAGCCTCTACCTAACCTCATAGTATTACAAGTCCTAATCCACCATAATGGATCCTAGTGGGGCATAGCTGTCCATACAGCTCAGAACAAGACCTGAAAAGACATCTGACTGGATGCTTCTAAAGAGAGAACTTTTGACTGGGGAGCTCAGACAGGTATCAGAATCGCATCTATGGCCTGGGTGCCAGGCCAAGGAATGCAGACATCACAGATGTTAACAATGGTGCCAAGGTTTCTGACAGGACCCTCAAAGGGCTAAGGAAAAAGACATGAGATACACAAACAACACATAATGCACAATAGACAAGAGACACGAGACACACCGGGACTGCTCTGCCCTCCTGCACACCTCAGCGCTGTCATCAAAAGTGAGACTTGGCTTTTACGGGGCCTAAAGGGCCACTTCATGGACACCCCCATCTCCAAAGGGACTCCAAAACCCCTCCCAGTAACTCCCAAACCAGCACTCTGCTTTCATCCCCTCTCTGGGTCATGGCCCTCTACTTATCTCTCAGACATCAGGGGATGCTGGTCTCAGGTGCAAAGAAAGGCCACCTCGTCAGCTGGGAAAGTCCTGCTGTCACCGCACTGGTGTCTCTCAGACAGCTGTATTAAAGAGAAAACTAAACATCAGGGCCTGATCTTGGCACCACATCACCCAAAACCCCACCAGTCTGCTACTCACAGTGCTCCTAAGAAGGCCCGGCACCTCCTACTCCTAACCCTGACCCTCTGCCAGGGATGCAAGGCATCTGCACCTGAAAGAAAGTGAGAACATATGTCAAACACCACCAGGACAACTCACAAGCTGCAAACACCTTATGCCAACCTAGGAATAGCATCTAGAGCCCAAGTACAGCCCACATTACTAATTCCAACTCCCCAGGCTTGTCCTATTGCAGCAGGCCATGCGGCAGAGAAGAACAGCTCCGGCACAAACGCGTGCAGACACCCGTGACGCAGAACGTGACAAACAGGGGGACGTGAAACACGACACACCATGCTTGATGTGAGGGGATGGAGGGGGGAAGGCAAAAGGGACCCCAAAGACACACTAGGTAACACGGTACACCGGACAACACGACACACACTGGAGCTGTTCTGCACTGCCCGCCTGAAAGCTGCCATCAAAAGTAGAGCCTCTCCCTTTAGCTGTTCTAAGAGGCCCTTGGAGAAGATTGCTTTTCCCTCTGCTCATTTTTAAATCTGGCCCAAGAACTCTGAACCTGCTACTCTCCCATCATCCCATCTCCAAGCTATAGTCCCCAACTTATCTTTTGGTTGATTGGTGATGTGGATCCGCATTGCACCTGAAATGAGTCTGCCTCGGAGGGCCTCGTGGTGGCCTGTTAGCTTCTCGGTCAGCTAAAATAAAGAAAGCCAAAACCAAAGTATGAGTCCAGAGTTATGTGGGCCAAATCCCAGCAAGGCAGCTACTTGCCCTCTCCTGAGTGTGCCTGGCGCCTTCAGGCTCCAGCTTCACCCTGATTACAAGGCTGTGGCCTTTATGAGGAATGGCACCTGGGTTAGAGAAAGGCAAAGTTGAACGGCATTCCTATGAGTGCAGTAGATAACCTTGTGTGCTGTAGGACATGGGAATACCTCTGCTAGGCTTCTGAGAAGCCTTAGGGGGGTCCTCAAATAAACATCCTTTTTCACTCTGCTGCCTTCAAACCTCCCCCCACCCACAATAAGTCCTAACTGGATACCTGCTCACCCTCCCTCTCCTAATCACAATCCTCAAGTCACCTGAAACCTCAATCTCAAACATCATCCTTGACACTGGGCAGATCCCTCTTGTGACATGACGTATCTGCTGAAAAAAGCATTGTACTTGACACAGCCAGGAATCTCTGGAAGCTGCACTCGTTCTAAAAAAAAAACACAAAACAAAACAAAACAATAACTAAACCAGAAATTACAAATGCACTTTACCACCCCTGAACACAAAACCCAAAACCATGAATCTAAATACTCCCTGTATTCCATGCTGGTTATTTCACAGAATCTTCAAAGCCTCTGTTCTTTAGATGCCCAGAAACACTCGCTGAAAAGAAGCTGAGATAAGCTGAAAGTGCCTCTCCACTGAAATGAGAGGAGAGCTCTTACCCCAGCACATCCCAGAGAGGGAATGAAGCCCCTCAGCCAAGGCTGGGGTTAATATACCCCTGATTGTGCCCGCCCCTCGTTCCCATGGCACCTGGGAAAAGGGAGGGGGCAACTCCCACCGCGTATAAAAGCCCTCAGAAGAGCTGCAGCTGCTTGGCTCCTCTGACTTGAATTCAAGGGGAGTGAAGGGCTTGTTATAGAAGAAAACTCTTCAGAAAAATAACAGCACTTTCTTTTTTGCAACAACAACTTGGAGCACAAGTGAAGAAAACTGGTAAGAAATAAAACTTTCTGTTTAGGCAGCATAACTAGATAAATTGGGGAATTTGCTGTTAACTTACATAGCTATTCCTTAGTGGCTACTACGTAGTACTTCCCATGTGATTAAGCTGGGTGGAGAAGAATACTAATGATATGAATAGTCTAAGTCTCCTTGGGACCTCTAATTTAGGCTATCTACATTATAAGTAAAAATAAGAAAAATAAAAGCCTCCCAGGCAGTGTAAGGGTTAAGTGCATGCCAGGCTCATCCTTTTCTGAGATACTTGGTCCTACGGCACAGAAAGAAGTGCCCTGAAATGTAGTTTTAAACCCTTAAAATGCTGCAAAAGGCACAGCTTCCTTCCAGTGAACTCCTTAAAAAGAGGAAATGGGGCAGTTACCTCTACTGAAGGTAATACAATGGCAAATAAATAGTTTCTGCCGTTTAATTTGCTCTCCTTAAATACTGGGAAAAGAGGGACTTTCCACACTTTAAATCTCTCCAGTGAGGAAAAAAGGATTTTTCCCTCAGTTCAAACCCTTAGGATGGAGGGATAGCGGGGCTTCTCCCTCAATTTGGGCCTCAGGACAACAAAAAGGGGGTGGCTACCCTTAATTCAAACCCATAAGAAACATTGTCAAGGTTTTCCCCTTCTTTTTAAACTGCCAAATAATAGAGAATGGGGACTTCCTGTCAATTAACACCCCTAACAGCATAGAAAAGGCAGGGATTCTTTCAACTGAGACCATTAAAATTGCAGGGGAATCTGAGTCCCTACCAGTTTGAACACAAAAAGTGATGGAAAAGGAAGCTTTTTCCCTTTTCTCTAAACCCTTTTTCTCCTAATAACCCTTCTCCTTTCTGGGAGTGCTCTGGAAGGTCTAGGGCTTTGGAGAGGGACTGACACAGTAAAAGGGGAAAGTTGCAAGCCCTCTCCTGGAACCCCACATGCTGCCTGGCCTGCTCAGATGCTGCCCCTTGGCAAAAGGGCTCTTCCCTTGGCGTTTTCTCAAAGTGATGCTCTGTGCCCGGGTGGGTCTGGCTGCTCGCTAGTCTGTGCTGGATGCTCTGACCATAGTTCCTGCAGCGACACTTGGGATACCCCTGTTAGCCCCTCTGGCCTAGCAGCTCCCTGTGCGAGTGTGCCCGGGTAACCCTCTGAAAGCAGCTGGTCGCACGGGGGGCTGCTAGACCTTGGAGTGGGTGTTGAGATGAAGAAAGGTCCTGTCAGGAGCTCCTTCCCCTACACAGCCCTTTGTCTGCCCCTTAAACCATGGGCTGCCAGACTTGCCTTTCTAAGGAAATTAACAGCCTTTCCTCTCCGTGTGCCCGTGGCTGAAACTGCGATTCAGCCTCCAAAACTGCAGAGAACAATTTCTCACAGCCCGCAGCTGCCGACACCAAGAACTCTCGCTGCCCTTGCAGTGCCACGTGCCTCCTACGGATGGACGTCGACACGCAGCAGGGGTGAGTTTGGTTTTACAGGGAAGAGGGCCGGCGCAGGATTTCTCCAGGAGCAAAGCTGCCCCCACCGAGAACTCGGGCTGCCCTGGCAGTGCCAAGCACCTCCTAGTGCAAACTGGCATCAGGAAACTCAGGGGGTGAGTTTTTCTGTGCAGAAATTCTCCCAGACCAAACCTGAGAGCATCTAACCCTAACCACAACAACTTAAGTGGGTCTAAAACTTACAACCTTTGGACTGGCAGTGTGGGACCCGACCCGCTGTGCCACCGCTGGCCCCTTTCTAAAGCATTCCGCTGCAGTCCTAAAACTCTGCCTTTTCAGAGGGTGTTTCCTCTGACCCTGACCATAATCTTCAAAATATGCTAAAGAATCATAGAATGGCTTTGAAAAAGCCCCAACAATACCATGAAAAGTCCCTTCCAAAATCTCCTAAATACCTTTAAAAGTCCTGGAAAAAAAACTCAAAAAGACGTGCTCCGTCTCTGAACTCCACCTCTTGCTGTCTAGCCCACAGTCGTCACCCCTACCTTTTTGCAGTGGGTCTGTTGTTCTCTGAGGGTTCTGTCATTGACCTGGTGTGTGAAGGTTGCTGTCTGGTCTCGCTGTTAGGGTTGCTGTGTTGTGCTGCTGCTGTTGGGGGAAAAGGCCGTTTTTAGGGGGGCTGGTTAGGCTGAGGTTAGGGCTGTCTTGGTCTGGCCGCCTGGCCCGCGGCTGCTCCGCTGGCCGTGCCGCGGGGGAGGGGGCGTTCCTGCCGTGTGCACCGTGGTCACCGCACGGAGCGGGGTCCCGTCTGTCCTCACTCTGCTCAGCTCCCTCCGCTGCAGCCGGGGTCAGTCCCGGCTTTGTCTCTGCCGGATCAGCCGCCGTGAGCCAGGCGGGAGCCGTGCACGCTCCACCTCGGTCTGCACCAGGACGGCCCCTCCGCCGATCCCGGCTGCAGATCCCGCGTCTGGAGGACCGAAACCTGAGCTGTGCCGATCCCCTCGGGCCATCCCGGCTGCAGATCCCGCCTTTGGAGGACCGAAACCTGAGCTGTGCCGAGTTCCCCCATCCCGCCCTGAGCTCCGTTCCCTTGGTAACCACAGCTCCGGCTGCTCAGGGGAACTTTCTAAAGGAATCACCTTCTGGAAACACTGCAAGTTCAGTTAAAAGAAAGCCCTCTCCTGCTTCTTCCTAAAAATACGGGAGAAAAGCTATAGAGGATAAAAATCAAAAAAGAATGGCATAAAGGAATTGGTCTATTTCCATTAAAAGAGCTTCCCATAGGAGGGGGAGAACCAGGTAAGCAACACTCAGCCCCCCATGTTCCTTGTTGCGATTTCTGGAGCCATTTGGGACCCTAAAACCAGGCTGACTTTACGGTGGTGGCAGCTTGGGTCAGCGAGGCATCCTGCACAATGCGGAATTACTGCAGGCTGATGGCCACGAAGGGCCCCTGGGCCCTGAACGTGAGCACCAGCCCTTTTCTAAGGTAAGCCTGACTCAGCAGCCCAGGTTCCTGATGGGAGATAGCAGGACACACGTGCCGAGGCCAAAGCAGCTGGAGTTGGGATAGGTGCCAACGGGGTCTGGGAGGCAGATTGGGAAATGCAGAATTTCAGAAGGCAAACAACGGGCCACTCCGGGCCACAGGCCCCTGAACATTACTGCTGACCCTTTTCCCAGGTAAAGAAAACTCAGCAACCCCGGTTCCTGATTTCAAATTGCTGGAGGCGCTTGGGAGTCTGAAACCAGCTCGACTCAGCACAAATGGCAACTTGGATGTGGGAGGCATCCTGAGCAATGGGGAATTTCAGGACCTAGCCGTCCACTAAGGGCCCCTGGCCCGTGAACATGGAAGCCAGCCCTTTTCTCAAGAAAGCGTAACTCGGACACCCTGGTTCCTGATGGCAGGTAGCAGGAGACACGTGGCGAGGCAAAAGCAGCTGGAGTGGGAACTGGTGCCAGCTTGGGTCTGGGAGGCACATTTGGCAATGCAGAAATATCAGCAGGCTGCCAGCCAGTCCAGGCGAGGCCCCCTGCACACCAATGCCAGCCCTTTCCCAAAAGAAGAAAACTCAGGAGCTCCAGGTTCCTGATGGCAGATTGCTGGAGCCCTTTGGGACCCTCAAACCAGCCTGACTTTGCAGTGGTGGCAGCTTGGGTCCGGAAGGCCTCCTGCACAATGCAGAGTTTCAGCAGAGAGCCGGCCGCTCCGGCCCACAGGTTCCTGAACACTAGTGCTGACCCTTTTACCAGGTAAGCAAAACTCAGCCCCCCAGATTCCTTGTTGCAGACTGCTCAACTCAGCTGAGGTGGCAGCGTGGTTCTGGGAGGCATCCTGCACAATGCAGAACTTCAGATGGCAGCCAGCCAGCCCCTCTTGGCCAGAGGCTCCTAAACACTAGTGCTGTCCCTTTTCCCAGGTAAGCAAAACTCAGCAGCCCAAGTTCCTGGTGGCATATTGCTCAAGGTGCTTGGGACTCTCAAACGAGCTCAACTCGGCTGAGGTGGCAGCTTGGATCTGGGAGGCATCCTGCGCAATGGAGAATTTCAGCAGGCAGCCGGCCACGAAGGGCCCCTGGGCTCTGAACAGAAATGCTGCCCTTGACACAGGTAAGTGTAACTCACCAGCTCAGGTTCTTGATGCAAGATTGCTGGGGCCATTTGGGACCCTCACAGCAGCCTGACTCTGCGGTGGTGGCAGCTTGGGTCCGCGAGGCCTCCTGCGCAATGGAGAACTCCAGCAGGCAGACGGCCGGCTGCTCGGGCCACAGGCCCCTCAACATTAGGGCTGACCTT
This sequence comes from Melozone crissalis, assembly GCF_028551555.1. Taxonomy (NCBI): domain Eukaryota; kingdom Metazoa; phylum Chordata; class Aves; order Passeriformes; family Passerellidae; genus Melozone; species Melozone crissalis. The sequence goes on from NW_026536193.1 coordinate 27,508, forward strand.
TTTCCCAGGTAAGCAAAACTCAGCAGCCCAAGTTCTTGGTGGCATTTTGCTCAAGGCGCTTGGGACTCTCAAACGAGCTCGACTCGGCTGAGGTGGCAGCTGGGGTCTGGGAGGCATCCTGCGGAATTTCACCAGACAGCCTGCCACGAAGGGCCCCTATGTCCTGAACACCAATGCTGCCCTTTCCCAGAAGAAGAAAACTCAGCAGCCCAGCTTCCTGATGGGAGATTGCTGGACACATTTGGGGGCCCTCAAACCAGCCTGACTCTGCAGTGCTGGCAGCTTGGGTCTGGGAGGTATCCTGCGCAATGCAGAATCTCATGAGCCAGCCGTCCACTAAGGGCCCCTGGACCCTGGACGCCAATGCCGCCCTTTACACAGGTAAGTGTAACTCACCAGCTCAGGTTCCTGATGGCAGATGGACAGGGCCATTTGGGACCTTCAAACCAGCCTGACTTTGCGGTGGTGGCAGCTTGGGTCCGGGAGACATCCTGCGCAACGGAGAATTTAGCAGGCAGCCGGCCACGAAGGGCCCCTGACCTCTGAACAGAAATGCTGCCCTTTACACAGGTAAGCGTAACTCATCAGCTCAGGCTCGTGATGGAATATTGCTGGGGCCATTTGGGACCCTGAAACCAGACAGATCCTGCGGTGGCGGCAGCTTGGGTCTGGGAGGCATCCTGCGCAATGCAGAATTTGAGCAGTCAGCTGGCCAGTAAGGGCCCCTGGGCACCAATGCTGCCCATTACACAGGGAAGTGTAACTGAGCAGCTCAGGTTCCTGATGGCAGATGGCAGGAGACACGTGGCGAGGCAAAAGCAGCTGGAGTGGGAACTGGTGCCAGCTTGGGTCTGGGAGGCACATTTGGCAATGCAGAAATATCAGCAGGCTGCCAGCCAGTCCAGGCGAGGCCCCCTGAACGCCAATGCCAGCCCTTCCCCAAAAGAAGAAAACTCAGGAGTTCCAGGTTCGTGATGGCAGATTGCTGGAGCCCTTTGGGACCCTCAAACCAGCCTGACTTTGCAGTGGTGGCAGCTTGGGTCCGGAAGGCCTCCTGCACAATGCAGAGTTTCAGCAGAGAGCCGGCCGCTCCGGCCCACAGGTTCCTGAACACTAGTGCTGACCCTTTTACCAGGTAAGCAAAACTCAGCCCCCCAGATTCCTTGTTGCAGACTGCTCAACTCAGCTGAGGTGGCAGCGTGGTTCTGGGAGGCATCCTGCACAATGCAGAACTTCAGATGGCAGCCAGCCAGCCCCTCTTGGCCAGAGGCTCCTAAACACTAGTGCTGTCCCTTTTCCCAGGTAAGCAAAACTCAGCAGCCCAAGTTCCTGGTGGCATATTGCTCGAGGTGCTTGGGACTCTCAAACGAGCTCAACTCGGCTGAGGTGGCAGCTTGGATCCGGGAGGCATCCTGCGCAATGGAGAATTTCAGCAGGCAGCCGGCCACGAAGGGCCCCTGGGCTCTGAACAGAAATGCTGCCCTTGACACAGGTAAATGTAACTCACCAGCTCAGGTTCTTGATGCAAGATTGCTGGGGCCATTTGGGACCCTCACAGCAGCCTGACTCTGCGGTGGTGGCAGCTTGGGTCCGCGAGGCCTCCTGCGCAATGGAGAACTCCAGCAGGCAGACGGCCGGCTGCTCGGGCCACAGGCCCCTCAACATTAGGGCTGACCTTTTTCCCAGGTAAGCAAAACTCAGCAGCCCAAGTTCTTGGTGGCATATTGCTCAAGGCGCTTGGGACTCTCAAACGAGCTCGACTCGGCTGAGGTGGCAGCTGGGGTCTGGGAGGCATCCTGCGGAATTTCACCAGACAGCCTGCCACGAAGGGCCCCTATGTCCTGAACACCAATGCTGCCCTTTCCCAGAAGAAGAAAACTCAGCAGCCCAGCTTCCTGATGGGAGATTGCTGGACACATTTGGGGGCCCTCAAACCAGCCTGACTCTGCGGTGCTGGCAGCTTGGGTCTGGGAGGCATCCTGCGCAATGCAGAATCTCATGAGCCAGCCGTCCACTAAGGGCCCCTGGACCCTGGACGCCAATGCCGCCCTTTACACAGGTAAGTGTAACTCACCAGCTCAGGTTCCTGATGGCAGATGGACAGGGCCATTTGGGACCTTCAAACCAGCCTGACTTTGCGGTGGTGGCAGCTTGGGTCCGGGAGACATCCTGCGCAACGGAGAATTTAGCAGGCAGCCGGCCACGAAGGGCCCCTGACCTCTAAACAGAAATGCTGCCCTTTACACAGGTAAGCGTAACTCATCAGCTCAGGCTCGTGATGGAATATTGCTGGGGCCATTTGGGACCCTGAAACCAGACAGATCCTGCGGTGGCGGCAGCTTGGGTCTGGGAGGCATCCTGCGCAATGCAGAATTTGAGCAGTCAGCTGGCCAGTAAGGGCCCCTGGGCACCAATGCTGCCCATTACACAGGGAAGTGTAACTGAGCAGCTCAGGTTCCTGATGGCAGATGGCAGGAGACACGTGGCGAGGCAAAAGCAGCTGGAGTGGGAACTGGTGCCAGCTTGGGTCTGGGAGGCACATTTGGCAATGCAGAAATATCAGCAGGCTGCCAGCCAGTCCAGGCGAGGCCCCCTGCACACCAATGCCAGCCCTTTCCCAAAAGAAGAAAACTCAGGAGCTCCAGGTTCCTGATGGCAGATTGCTGGAGCCCTTTGGGACCCTCAAACCAGCCTGACTTTGCAGTGGTGGCAGCTTGGGTCCGGAAGGCCTCCTGCACAATGCAGAGTTTCAGCAGAGAGCCGGCCGCTCCGGGCCACAGGTTCCTGAACACTAGTGCTGACCCTTTTACCAGGTAAGCAAAACTCAGCCCCCCAGATTCCTTGTTGCAGACTGCTCAACTCAGCTGAGGTGGCAGCGTGGTTCTGGGAGGCATCCTGCACAATGCAGAACTTCAGATGGCAGCCAGCCAGCCCCTCTTGGCCAGAGGCTCCTAAACACTAGTGCTGTCCCTTTTCCCAGGTAAGCAAAACTCAGCAGCCCAAGTTCCTGGTGGCATATTGCTCGAGGTGCTTGGGACTCTCAAACGAGCTCAACTCGGCTGAGGTGGCAGCTTGGATCCGGGAGGCATCCTGCGCAATGGAGAATTTCAGCAGGCAGCCGGCCACGAAGGGCCCCTGGGCTCTGAACAGAAATGCTGCCCTTGACACAGGTAAATGTAACTCACCAGCTCAGGTTCTTGATGTAAGATTGCTGGGGCCATTTGGGACCCTCACAGCAGCCTGACTCTGCGGTGGTGGCAGCTTGGGTCCGCGAGGCCTCCTGCGCAATGGAGAACTCCAGCAGGCAGACGGCCGGCTGCTCGGGCCACAGGCCCCTCAACATTAGGACTGACCTTTTTCCCAGGTAAGCAAAACTCAGCAGCCCAAGTTCTTGGTGGCATATTGCTGAAGGCGCTTCGGACTCTCAAACGAGCTCGACTCGGCTGAGGTGGCAGCTTGGGTCTGAGAGGCATCCTGCGCAATGCAGAATCTCATGAGCCAGCCATCCACTAAGGGCCCCTGGACCCTGGACGCCAATGCCGCCCTTTACACAGGTAAGTGTAACTCACCAGCTCAGGTTCCTGATGGCAGATGGACAGGGCCATTTGGGACCTTCAAACCAGCCTGACTTTGCGGTGGTGGCAGCTTGGGTCCGGGAGACATCCTGCGCAATGGAGAATTTCAGCAGGCAGCCGGCCACGAAGGGCCCCTGGGCTCTGAACAGAAATGCTGCCCTTGACACAGGTAAGTGTAACTCACCAGCTCAGGTTCTTGATGCAAGATTGCTGGGGCCATTTCGGACCCTCACAGCAGCTTGACTCTGCGGTGGTGGCAGCTTGGGTCGGGGAGGCATCCTGCGCAATGCAGAATTTCAGCAGGCAGCTGGCCAGTAAGGGCCCCTGGGCCCTGGGCACCAATGCTGCCCATTACACAGGTAAGTGTAACTCACCAGCTCAGGTTCTTGATGCAAGATTGCTGGGGCCATTTGGGACCCTCACAGCAGCCTGACTCTGCGGTGGTGGCAGCTTGGGTCTGCGAGGCATCCTGCGCAATGGAGAACTCCAGCAGGCAGACGGCCGGCTGCTCGGGCCACAGGCCCCTCAACATTAGGGCTGACCTTTTTCCCAGGTAAGCAAAACTCAGCAGCCCAAGTTCTTGGTGGCATATTGCTCAAGGCGCTTGGGACTCTCAAACGAGCTCGACTCGGCTGAGGTGGCAGCTGGGGTCTGGGAGGCATCCTGCGGAATTTCACCAGACAGCCTGCCACGAAGGGCCCCTATGTCCTGAACACCAATGCTGCCCTTTCCCAGAAGAAGAAAACTCAGCAGCCCAGCTTCCTGATGGGAGATTGCTGGACACATTTGGGGGCCCTCAAACCAGCCTGACTCTGCGGTGCTGGCAGCTTGGGTCTGGGAGGCATCCTGCGCAATGCAGAATCTCATGAGCCAGCCGTCCACTAAGGGCCCCTGGACCCTGGACGCCAATGCCGCCCTTTACACAGGTAAGTGTAACTCACCAGCTCAGGTTCCTGATGGCAGATGGACAGGGCCATTTGGGACCTTCAAACCAGCCTGACTTTGCGGTGGTGGCAGCTTGGGTCCGGGAGACATCCTGCGCAACGGAGAATTATGCAGGCAGCCGGCCACGAAGGGCCCCTGACCTCTGAACAGAAATGCTGCCCTTTACACAGGTAAGCGTAACTCATCAGCTCAGGTTCGTGATGGAATATTGCTGGGGCCATTTGGGACCCTGAAACCAGACAGATCCTGCGGTGGCGGCAGCTTGGGTCTGGGAGGCATCCTGCGCAATGCAGAATTTGAGCAGGCAGCTGGCCAGTAAGGGCCCCTGGGCACCAATGCTGCCCATTACACAGGGAAGTGTAACTGAGCAGCTCAGGTTCCTGATGGCAGATGGCAGGAGACACGTGGCGAGGCAAAAGCAGCTGGAGTGGGAACTGGTGCCAGCTTGGGTCTGGGAGGCACATTTGGCAATGCAGAAATATCAGCAGGCTGCCAGCCAGTCCAGGCGAGGCCCCCTGCACACCAATGCCAGCCCTTTCCCAAAAGAAGAAAACTCAGGAGCTCCAGGTTCCTGATGGCAGATTGCTGGAGCCCTTTGGGACCCTCAAACCAGCCTGACTTTGCAGTGGTGGCAGCTTGGGTCCGGAAGGCCTCCTGCACAATGCAGAGTTTCAGCAGAGAGCCGGCCGCTCCGGCCCACAGGTTCCTGAACACTAGTGCTGACCCTTTTACCAGGTAAGCAAAACTCAGCCCCCCAGATTCCTTGTTGCAGACTGCTCAACTCAGCTGAGGTGGCAGCGTGGTTCTGGGAGGCATCCTGCACAATGCAGAACTTCAGATGGCAGCCAGCCAGCCCCTCTTGGCCAGAGGCTCCTAAACACTAGTGCTGTCCCTTTTCCCAGGTAAGCAAAACTCAGCAGCCCAAGTTCCTGGTGGCATATTGCTCGAGGTGCTTGGGACTCTCAAACGAGCTCAACTCGGCTGAGGTGGCAGCTTGGATCCGGGAGGCATCCTGCGCAATGGAGAATTTCAGCAGGCAGCCGGCCACGAAGGGCCCCTGGGCTCTGAACAGAAATGCTGCCCTTGACACAGGTAAATGTAACTCACCAGCTCAGGTTCTTGATGCAAGATTGCTGGGGCCATTTCGGACCCTCACAGCAGCCTGACTCTGCGGTGGTGGCAGCTTGGGTCCGTGAGGCCTCCTGCGCAATGGAGAACTCCAGCAGGCAGACGGCCGGCTGCTCGGGCCACAGGCCCCTCAACATTAGGACTGACCTTTTTCCCAGGTAAGCAAAACTCAGCAGCCCAAGTTCTTGGTGGCATTTTCCTCAAGGCGCTTGGGACTCTCAAACGAGCTCGACTCGGCTGAGGTGGCAGCTTGGGTCTGAGAGGCATCCTGCGCAATGCAGGATCTCATGAGCCAGCCATCCACTAAGGGCCCTTGGACCCTGGATGCCAATGCCGCCCTTTACACAGGTAAGTGTAACTCACCAGCTCAGGTTCCTGATGGCAGATGGACAGGGCAAATTTGGACCTTCAAACCAGTCTGACTTTGCGGTGGTGGCAGCTTGGGTCCGGGAGACATCCTGCGCAATGGAGAATTTCAGCAGGCAGCCGGCCACGAAGGGCCCCTGGGCTCTGAACAGAAATGCTGCCCTTGACACAGGTAAGTGTAACTCACCAGCTCAGGTTCTTGATGCAAGATTGCTGGGGCCATTTGGGACCCTCACAGCAGCCTGACTCTGCGGTGGTGGCAGCTTGGGTCCGCGAGGCCTCCTGCGCAATGGAGAACTCCAGCAGGCAGACGGCCGGCTGCTCGGGCCACAGGCCCCTCAACATTAGGGCTGACCTTTTTCCCAGGTAAGCAAAACTCAGCAGCCCAAGTTCTTGGTGGCATATTGCTGTAGGCGCTTGGGACTCTCAAACGAGCTCAACTCGGCTGAGGTGGCAGCTTGGATCCGGGAGGCATCCTGCGCAATGGAGAATTTCAGCAGGCAGCCGGCCACGAAGGGCCCCTGGGCTCTGAACAGAAATGCTGCCCTTGACACAGGTAAATGTAACTCACCAGCTCAGGTTCTTGATGTAAGATTGCTGGGGCCATTTGGGACCCTCACAGCAGCCTGACTCTGCGGTGGTGGCAGCTTGGGTCCGCGAGGCCTCCTGCGCAATGGAGAACTCCAGCAGGCAGACGGCCGGCTGCTCGGGCCACAGGCCCCTCAACATTAGGGCTGACCTTTTTCCCAGGTAAGCAAAACTCAGCAGCCCAAGTTCTTGGTGGCATATTGCTCAAGGCGCTTGGGACTCTCAAACGAGCTCGACTCGGCTGAGGTGGCAGCTGGGGTCTGGGAGGCATCCTGCGGAATTTCACCAGACAGCCTGCCACGAAGGGCCCCTATGTCCTGAACACCAATGCTGCCCTTTCCCAGAAGAAGAAAACTCAGCAGCCCAGCTTCCTGATGGGAGATTGCTGGACACATTTGGGGGCCCTCAAACCAGCCTGACTCTGCGGTGCTGGCAGCTTGGGTCTGGGAGGCATCCTGCGCAATGCAGAATCTCATGAGCCAGCCGTCCACTAAGGGCCCCTGGACCCTGGACGCCAATGCCGCCCTTTACACAGGTAAGTGTAACTCACCAGCTCAGGTTCCTGATGGCAGATGGACAGGGCCATTTGGGACCTTCAAACCAGCCTGACTTTGCGGTGGTGGCAGCTTGGGTCCGGGAGACATCCTGCGCAACGGAGAATTTAGCAGGCAGCCGGCCACGAAGGGCCCCTGACCTCTGAACAGAAATGCTGCCCTTTACACAGGTAAGCGTAACTCATCAGCTCAGGTTCGTGATGGAATATTGCTGGGGCCATTTGGGACCCTGAAACCAGACAGATCCTGCGGTGGCGGCAGCTTGGGTCTGGGAGGCATCCTGCGCAATGCAGAATTTGAGCAGGCAGCTGGCCAGTAAGGGCCCCTGGGCACCAATGCTGCCCATTACACAGGGAAGTGTAACTGAGCAGCTCAGGTTCCTGATGGCAGATGGCAGGAGACACGTGGCGAGGCAAAAGCAGCTGGAGTGGGAACTGGTGCCAGCTTGGGTCTGGGAGGCACATTTGGCAATGCAGAAATATCAGCAGGCTGCCAGCCAGTCCAGGCGAGGCCCCCTGCACACCAATGCCAGCCCTTTCCCAAAAGAAGAAAACTCAGGAGCTCCAGGTTCCTGATGGCAGATTGCTGGAGCCCTTTGGGACCCTCAAACCAGCCTGACTTTGCAGTGGTGGCAGCTTGGGTCCGGAAGGCCTCCTGCACAATGCAGAGTTTCAGCAGAGAGCCGGCCGCTCCGGCCCACAGGTTCCTGAACACTAGTGCTGACCCTTTTACCAGGTAAGCAAAACTCAGCCCCCCAGATTCCTTGTTGCAGACTGCTCAACTCAGCTGAGGTGGCAGCGTGGTTCTGGGAGGCATCCTGCACAATGCAGAACTTCAGATGGCAGCCAGCCAGCCCCTCTTGGCCAGAGGCTCCTAAACACTAGTGCTGTCCCTTTTCCCAGGTAAGCAAAACTCAGCAGCCCAAGTTCCTGGTGGCATATTGCTCGAGGTGCTTGGGACTCTCAAACGAGCTCAACTCGGCTGAGGTGGCAGCTTGGATCCGGGAGGCATCCTGCGCAATGGAGAATTTCAGCAGGCAGCCGGCCACGAAGGGCCCCTGGGCTCTGAACAGAAATGCTGCCCTTGACACAGGTAAATGTAACTCACCAGCTCAGGTTCTTGATGCAAGATTGCTGGGGCCATTTCGGACCCTCACAGCAGCCTGACTCTGCGGTGGTGGCAGCTTGGGTCCGTGAGGCCTCCTGCGCAATGGAGAACTCCAGCAGGCAGACGGCCGGCTGCTCGGGCCACAGGCCCCTCAACATTAGGACTGACCTTTTTCCCAGGTAAGCAAAACTCAGCAGCCCAAGTTCTTGGTGGCATTTTCCTCAAGGCGCTTGGGACTCTCAAACGAGCTCGACTCGGCTGAGGTGGCAGCTTGGGTCTGAGAGGCATCCTGCGCAATGCAGGATCTCATGAGCCAGCCATCCACTAAGGGCCCTTGGACCCTGGATGCCAATGCCGCCCTTTACACAGGTAAGTGTAACTCACCAGCTCAGGTTCCTGATGGCAGATGGACAGGGCAAATTTGGACCTTCAAACCAGTCTGACTTTGCGGTGGTGGCAGCTTGGGTCCGGGAGACATCCTGCGCAATGGAGAATTTCAGCAGGCAGCCGGCCACGAAGGGCCCCTGGGCTCTGAACAGAAATGCTGCCCTTGACACAGGTAAGTGTAACTCACCAGCTCAGGTTCTTGATGCAAGATTGCTGGGGCCATTTGGGACCCTCACAGCAGCCTGACTCTGCGGTGGTGGCAGCTTGGGTCCGCGAGGCCTCCTGCGCAATGGAGAACTCCAGCAGGCAGACGGCCGGCTGCTCGGGCCACAGGCCCCTCAACATTAGGGCTGACCTTTTTCCCAGGTAAGCAAAACTCAGCAGCCCAAGTTCTTGGTGGCATATTGCTGTAGGCGCTTGGGACTCTCAAACGAGCTCAACTCGGCTGAGGTGGCAGCTTGGATCCGGGAGGCATCCTGCGCAATGGAGAATTTCAGCAGGCAGCCGGCCACGAAGGGCCCCTGGGCTCTGAACAGAAATGCTGCCCTTGACACAGGTAAATGTAACTCACCAGCTCAGGTTCTTGATGTAAGATTGCTGGGGCCATTTGGGACCCTCACAGCAGCCTGACTCTGCGGTGGTGGCAGCTTGGGTCCGCGAGGCCTCCTGCGCAATGGAGAACTCCAGCAGGCAGACGGCCGGCTGCTCGGGCCACAGGCCCCTCAACATTAGGGCTGACCTTTTTCCCAGGTAAGCAAAACTCAGCAGCCCAAGTTCTTGGTGGCATATTGCTCAAGGCGCTTGGGACTCTCAAACGAGCTCGACTCGGCTGAGGTGGCAGCTGGGGTCTGGGAGGCATCCTGCGGAATTTCACCAGACAGCCTGCCACGAAGGGCCCCTATGTCCTGAACACCAATGCTGCCCTTTCCCAGAAGAAGAAAACTCAGCAGCCCAGCTTCCTGATGGGAGATTGCTGGACACATTTGGGGGCCCTCAAACCAGCCTGACTCTGCGGTGCTGGCAGCTTGGGTCTGGGAGGCATCCTGCGCAATGCAGAATCTCATGAGCCAGCCGTCCACTAAGGGCCCCTGGACCCTGGACGCCAATGCCGCCCTTTACACAGGTAAGTGTAACTCACCAGCTCAGGTTCCTGATGGCAGATGGACAGGGCCATTTGGGACCTTCAAACCAGCCTGACTTTGCGGTGGTGGCAGCTTGGGTCCGGGAGACATCCTGCGCAACGGAGAATTTAGCAGGCAGCCGGCCACGAAGGGCCCCTGACCTCTGAACAGAAATGCTGCCCTTTACACAGGTAAGTGTAACTCATCAGCTCAGGTTCGTGATGGAATATTGCTGGGCCCATTTGGGACCCTGAAACCAGACAGATCCTGCGGTGGCGGCAGCTTGGGTCTGGGAGGCATCCTGCGCAATGCAGAATTTGAGCAGGCAGCTGGCCAGTAAGGGCCCCTGGGCACCAATGCTGCCCATTACACAGGGAAGTGTAACTGAGCAGCTCAGGTTCCTGATGGCAGATGGCAGGAGACACGTGGCGAGGCAAAAGCAGCTGGAGTGGGAACTGGTGCCAGCTTGGGTCTGGGAGGCACATTTGGCAATGCAGAAATATCAGCAGGCTGCCAGCCAGTCCAGGCGAGGCCCCCTGAATGCCAATGCCAGCCCTTCCCCAAAAGAAGAAAACTCAGGAGTTCCAGGTTCGTGATGGCAGATTGCTGGAGCCCTTTGGGACCCTCAAACCAGCCTGACTTTGCAGTGGTGGCAGCTTGGGTCCGGAAGGCCTCCTGCACAATGCAGAGTTTCAGCAGAGAGCCGGCCGCTCCGGCCCACAGGTTCCTGAACACTAGTGCTGACCCTTTTACCAGGTAAGCAAAACTCAGCCCCCCAGATTCCTTGTTGCAGACTGCTCAACTCAGCTGAGGTGGCAGCGTGGTTCTGGGAGGCATCCTGCACAATGCAGAACTTCAGATGGCAGCCAGCCAGCCCCTCTTGGCCAGAGGCTCCTAAACACTAGTGCTGTCCCTTTTCCCAGGTAAGCAAAACTCAGCAGCCCAAGTTCCTGGTGGCATATTGCTCGAGGTGCTTGGGACTCTCAAACGAGCTCAACTCGGCTGAGGTGGCAGCTTGGATCCGGGAGGCATCCTGCGCAATGGAGAATTTCAGCAGGCAGCCGGCCACGAAGGGCCCCTGGGCTCTGAACAGAAATGCTGCCCTTGACACAGGTAAATGTAACTCACCAGCTCAGGTTCTTGATGTAAGATTGCTGGGGCCATTTGGGACCCTCACAGCAGCCTGACTCTGCGGTGGTGGCAGCTTGGGTCCGCGAGGCCTCCTGCGCAATGGAGAACTCCAGCAGGCAGACGGCCGGCTGCTCGGGCCACAGGCCCCTCAACATTAGGGCTGACCTTTTTCCCAGGTAAGCAAAACTCAGCAGCCCAAGTTCTTGGTGGCATATTGCTCAAGGCGCTTGGGACTCTCAAACGAGCTCGACTCGGCTGAGGTGGCAGCTGGGGTCTGGGAGGCATCCTGCGGAATTTCACCAGACAGCCTGCCACGAAGGGCCCCTATGTCCTGAACACCAATGCTGCCCTTTCCCAGAAGAAGAAAACTCAGCAGCCCAGCTTCCTGATGGGAGATTGCTGGACACATTTGGGGGCCCTCAAACCAGCCTGACTCTGCGGTGCTGGCAGCTTGGGTCTGGGAGGCATCCTGCGCAATGCAGAATCTCATGAGCCAGCCGTCCACTAAGGGCCCCTGGACCCTGGACGCCAATGCCGCCCTTTACACAGGTAAGTGTAACTCACCAGCTCAGGTTCCTGATGGCAGATGGACAGGGCCATTTGGGACCTTCAAACCAGCCTGACTTTGCGGTGGTGGCAGCTTGGGTCCGGGAGACATCCTGCGCAACGGAGAATTTAGCAGGCAGCCGGCCACGAAGGGCCCCTGACCTCTGAACAGAAATGCTGCCCTTTACACAGGTAAGCGTAACTCATCAGCTCAGGCTCGTGATGGAATATTGCTGGGGCCATTTGGGACCCTGAAACCAGACAGATCCTGCGGTGGCGGCAGCTTGGGTCTGGGAGGCATCCTGCGCAATGCAGAATTTGAGCAGGCAGCTGGCCAGTAAGGGCCCCTGGGCACCAATGCTGCCCATTACACAGGGAAGTGTAACTGAGCAGCTCAGGTTCCTGATGGCAGATGGCAGGAGACACGTGGCGAGGCAAAAGCAGCTGGAGTGGGAACTGGTGCCAGCTTGGGTCTGGGAGGCACATTTGGCAATGCAGAAATATCAGCAGGCTGCCAGCCAGTCCAGGCGAGGCCCCCTGCACACCAATGCCAGCCCTTTCCCAAAAGAAGAAAACTCAGGAGCTCCAGGTTCCTGATGGCAGATTGCTGGAGCCCTTTGGGACCCTCAAACCAGCCTGACTTTGCAGTGGTGGCAGCTTGGGTCCGGAAGGCCTCCTGCACAATGCAGAGTTTCAGCAGAGAGCCGGCCGCTCCGGCCCACAGGTTCCTGAACACTAGTGCTGACCCTTTTACCAGGTAAGCAAAACTCAGCCCCCCAGATTCCTTGTTGCAGACTGCTCAACTCAGCTGAGGTGGCAGCGTGGTTCTGGGAGGCATCCTGCACAATGCAGAACTTCAGATGGCAGCCAGCCAGCCCCTCTTGGCCAGAGGCTCCTAAACACTAGTGCTGTCCCTTTTCCCAGGTAAGCAAAACTCAGCAGCCCAAGTTCCTGGTGGCATATTGCTCGAGGTGCTTGGGACTCTCAAACGAGCTCAACTCGGCTGAGGTGGCAGCTTGGATCCGGGAGGCATCCTGCGCAATGGAGAATTTCAGCAGGCAGCCGGCCACGAAGGGCCCCTGGGCTCTGAACAGAAATGCTGCCCTTGACACAGGTAAGTGTAACTCACCAGCTCAGGTTCTTGATGCAAGATTGCTGGGGCCATTTGGGACCCTCACAGCAGCCTGACTCTGCGGTGGTGGCAGCTTGGGTCCGCGAGGCCTCCTGCGCAATGGAGAACTCCAGCAGGCAGACGGCCGGCTGCTCGGGCCACAGGCCCCTCAACATTAGGGCTGACCTTTTTCCCAGGTAAGCAAAACTCAGCAGCCCAAGTTCTTGGTGGCATATTGCTCAAGGCGCTTGGGACTCTCAAACGAGCTCGACTCGGCTGAGGTGGCAGCTGGGGTCTGGGAGGCATCCTGCGGAATTTCACCAGACAGCCTGCCACGAAGGGCCCCTATGTCCTGAACACCAATGCTGCCCTTTCCCAGAAGAAGAAAACTCAGCAGCCCAGCTTCCTGATGGGAGATTGCTGGACACATTTGGGGGCCCTCAAACCAGCCTGACTCTGCGGTGCTGGCAGCTTGGGTCTGGGAGGCATCCTGCGCAATGCAGAATCTCATGAGCCAGCCGTCCACTAAGGGCCCCTGGACCCTGGACGCCAATGCCGCCCTTTACACAGGTAAGTGTAACTCACCAGCTCAGGTTCCTGATGGCAGATGGACAGGGCCATTTGGGACCTTCAAACCAGCCTGACTTTGCGGTGGTGGCAGCTTGGGTCCGGGAGACATCCTGCGCAACGGAGAATTTAGCAGGCAGCCGGCCACGAAGGGCCCCTGACCTCTGAACAGAAATGCTGCCCTTTACACAGGTAAGCGTAACTCATCAGCTCAGGCTCGTGATGGAATATTGCTGGGGCCATTTGGGACCCTGAAACCAGACAGATCCTGCGGTGGCGGCAGCTTGGGTCTGGGAGGCATCCTGCGCAATGCAGAATTTGAGCAGTCAGCTGGCCAGTAAGGGCCCCTGGGCACCAATGCTGCCCATTACACAGGGAAGTGTAACTGAGCAGCTCAGGTTCCTGATGGCAGATGGCAGGAGACACGTGGCGAGGCAAAAGCAGCTGGAGTGGGAACTGGTGCCAGCTTGGGTCTGGGAGGCACATTTGGCAATGCAGAAATATCAGCAGGCTGCCAGCCAGTCCAGGCGAGGCCCCCTGCACACCAATGCCAGCCCTTTCCCAAAAGAAGAAAACTCAGGAGCTCCAGGTTCCTGATGGCAGATTGCTGGAGCCCTTTGGGACCCTCAAACCAGCCTGACTTTGCAGTGGTGGCAGCTTGGGTCCGGAAGGCCTCCTGCACAATGCAGAGTTTCAGCAGAGAGCCGGCCGCTCCGGGCCACAGGTTCCTGAACACTAGTGCTGACCCTTTTACCAGGTAAGCAAAACTCAGCCCCCCAGATTCCTTGTTGCAGACTGCTCAACTCAGCTGAGGTGGCAGCGTGGTTCTGGGAGGCATCCTGCACAATGCAGAACTTCAGATGGCAGCCAGCCAGCCCCTCTTGGCCAGAGGCTCCTAAACACTAGTGCTGTCCCTTTTCCCAGGTAAGCAAAACTCAGCAGCCCAAGTTCCTGGTGGCATATTGCTCGAGGTGCTTGGGACTCTCAAACGAGCTCAACTCGGCTGAGGTGGCAGCTTGGATCCGGGAGGCATCCTGCGCAATGGAGAATTTCAGCAGGCAGCCGGCCACGAAGGGCCCCTGGGCTCTGAACAGAAATGCTGCCCTTGACACAGGTAAGTGTAACTCACCAGCTCAGGTTCTTGATGCAAGATTGCTGGGGCCATTTGGGACCCTCACAGCAGCCTGACTCTGCGGTGGTGGCAGCTTGGGTCCGCGAGGCCTCCTGCGCAATGGAGAACTCCAGCAGGCAGACGGCCGGCTGCTCGGGCCACAGGCCCCTCAACATTAGGGCTGACCTTTTTCCCAGGTAAGCAAAACTCAGCAGCCCAAGTTCTTGGTGGCATATTGCTCAAGGCGCTTGGGACTCTCAAACGAGCTCGACTCGGCTGAGGTGGCAGCTGGGGTCTGGGAGGCATCCTGCGGAATTTCACCAGACAGCCTGCCACGAAGGGCCCCTATGTCCTGAACACCAATGCTGCCCTTTCCCAGAAGAAGAAAACTCAGCAGCCCAGCTTCCTGATGGGAGATTGCTGGACACATTTGGGGGCCCTCAAACCAGCCTGACTCTGCGGTGCTGGCAGCTTGGGTCTGGGAGGCATCCTGCGCAATGCAGAATCTCATGAGCCAGCCGTCCACTAAGGGCCCCTGGACCCTGGACGCCAATGCCGCCCTTTACACAGGTAAGTGTAACTCACCAGCTCAGGTTCCTGATGGCAGATGGACAGGGCCATTTGGGACCTTCAAACCAGCCTGACTTTGCGGTGGTGGCAGCTTGGGTCCGGGAGACATCCTGCGCAACGGAGAATTTAGCAGGCAGCCGGCCACGAAGGGCCCCTGACCTCTGAACAGAAATGCTGCCCTTTACACAGGTAAGCGTAACTCATCAGCTCAGGTTCGTGATGGAATATTGCTGGGGCCATTTGGGACCCTGAAACCAGACAGATCCTGCGGTGGCGGAAGCTTGGGTCTGGGAGGCATCCTGCGCAATGCAGAATTTGAGCAGTCAGCTGGCCAGTAAGGGCCCCTGGGCACCAATGCTGCCCATTACACAGGGAAGTGTAACTGAGCAGCTCAGGTTCCTGATGGCAGATGGCAGGAGACACGTGGCGAGGCAAAAGCAGCTGGAGTGGGAACTGGTGCCAGCTTGGGTCTGGGAGGCACATTTGGCAATGCAGAAATATCAGCAGGCTGCCAGCCAGTCCAGGCGAGGCCCCCTGCACACCAATGCCAGCCCTTTCCCAAAAGAAGAAAACTCAGGAGCTCCAGGTTCCTGATGGCAGATTGCTGGAGCCCTTTGGGACCCTCAAACCAGCCTGACTTTGCAGTGGTGGCAGCTTGGGTCCGGAAGGCCTCCTGCACAATGCAGAGTTTCAGCAGAGAGCCGGCCGCTCCGGCCCACAGGTTCCTGAACACTAGTGCTGACCCTTTTACCAGGTAAGCAAAACTCAGCCCCCCAGATTCCTTGTTGCAGACTGCTCAACTCAGCTGAGGTGGCAGCGTGGTTCTGGGAGGCATCCTGCACAATGCAGAACTTCAGATGGCAGCCAGCCAGCCCCTCTTGGCCAGAGGCTCCTAAACACTAGTGCTGTCCCTTTTCCCAGGTAAGCAAAACTCAGCAGCCCAAGTTCCTGGTGGCATATTGCTCGAGGTGCTTGGGACTCTCAAACGACCTCGACTCGGCTGAGGTGGCAGCTTGGATCCGGGAGGCATCCTGCGCAATGGAGAATTTCAGCAGGCAGCCGGCCACGAAGGGCCCCTGGGCTCTGAACAGAAATGCTGCCCTTGACACAGGTAAGTGTAACTCACCAGCTCAGGTTCTTGATGCAAGATTGCTGGGGCCATTTGGGACCCTCACAGCAGCCTGACTCTGCGGTGGTGGCAGCTTGGGTCCGCGAGGCCTCCTGCGCAATGGAGAACTCCAGCAGGCAGACGGCCGGCTGCTCGGGCCACAGGCCCCTCAACATTAGGGCTGACCTTTTTCCCAGGTAAGCAAAACTCAGCAGCCCAAGTTCTTGGTGGCATATTGCTCAAGGCGCTTGGGACTCTCAAACGAGCTCGACTCGGCTGAGGTGGCAGCTGGGGTCTGGGAGGCATCCTGCGGAATTTCACCAGACAGCCTGCCACGAAGGGCCCCTATGTCCTGAACACCAATGCTGCCCTTTCCCAGAAGAAGAAAACTCAGCAGCCCAGCTTCCTGATGGGAGATTGCTGGACACATTTGGGGGCCCTCAAACCAGCCTGACTCTGCGGTGCTGGCAGCTTGGGTCTGGGAGGCATCCTGCGCAATGCAGAATCTCATGAGCCAGCCGTCCACTAAGGGCCCCTGGACCCTGGACGCCAATGCCGCCCTTTACACAGGTAAGTGTAACTCACCAGCTCAGGTTCCTGATGGCAGATGGACAGGGCCATTTGGGACCTTCAAACCAGCCTGACTTTGCGGTGGTGGCAGCTTGGGTCCGGGAGACATCCTGCGCAACGGAGAATTTAGCAGGCAGCCGGCCACGAAGGGCCCCTGACCTCTGAACAGAAATGCTGCCCTTGACACAGGTAAGTGTAACTCATCAGCTCAGGTTCGTGATGGAGTATTGCTGGGGCCATTTGGGACCCTGAAACCAGACAGATCCTGCGGTGGCGGCAGCTTGGGTCTGGGAGGCATCCTGCGCAATGCAGAATTTGAGCAGGCAGCTGGCCAGTAAGGGCCCCTGGGCACCAATGCTGCCCATTACACAGGGAAGTGTAACTGAGCAGCTCAGGTTCCTGATGGCAGATGGCAGGAGACACGTGGCGAGGCAAAAGCAGCTGGAGTGGGAACTGGTGCCAGCTTGGGTCTGGGAGGCACATTTGGCAATGCAGAAATATCAGCAGGCTGCCAGCCAGTCCAGGCGAGGCCCCCTGCACACCAATGCCAGCCCTTTCCCAAAAGAAGAAAACTCAGGAGCTCCAGGTTCCTGATGGCAGATTGCTGGAGCCCTTTGGGACCCTCAAACCAGCCTGACTTTGCAGTGGTGGCAGCTTGGGTCCGGAAGGCCTCCTGCACAATGCAGAGTTTCAGCAGAGAGCCGGCCGCTCCGGCCCACAGGTTCCTGAACACTAGTGCTGACCCTTTTACCAGGTAAGCAAAACTCAGCCCCCCAGATTCCTTGTTGCAGACTGCTCAACTCAGCTGAGGTGGCAGCTTGGATCCGGGAGGCATCCTGCGCAATGGAGAATTTCAGCAGGCAGCCGGCCACGAAGGGCCCCTGGGCTCTGAACAGAAATGCTGCCCTTGACACAGGTAAGTGTAACTCACCAGCTCAGGTTCCTGATGGCAGATGGACAGGGCCATTTGGGACCTTCAAACCAGCCTGACTTTGCAGTGGTGGCAGCTTGGGTCCGGAAGGCCTCCTGCACAATGCAGAGTTTCAGCAGAGAGACCGCCGCTCCGGGCCACAGGTTCCGGAGCACTAGTGCTGACCCTTTTACCAGGTAAGCAAAACTCAGCCCCCCAGATTCCTTGTTGCAGACTGCTCAACTCAGCTGAGGTGGCAGCTGGGGTCTGGGAGGCATCCTGCGGAATTTCACCAGACAGCCTGCCACGAAGGGCTCCTATGTGCTGAACACCAATGCTGCCTTTTCCCAGAAGAAGACAACTCAGCAGCCCAGGTTCCTAATGGGAGATTGCTGGACACATTTGGGGGCCCTCAAACCAGCCTGACTCTGCGGTGCTGGCAGCTTGGGTCTGGGAGGCATCCTGCGCAATGCAGAATCTCATGAGCCAGCCGTCCACTAAGGGCCCCTGGACCCTGGACGCCAATGCCGCCCTTTACACAGGTAAGTGTAACTCACCAGCTCAGGTTCCTGATGGCAGATGGACAGGGCCATTTGGGACCTTCAAACCAGCCTGACTTTGCGGTGGTGGCAGCTTGGGTCCGGGAGACATCCTGCGCAACGGAGAATTTAGCAGGCAGCCGACCACGAAGGGCCCCTGACCTCTGAACAGAAATGCTGCCCTTTACACAGGTAAGTGTAACTCATCAGCTCAGGTTCGTGATGGAATATTGCTGGGGCCATTTGGGACCCTGAAACCAGACAGATCCTGCGGTGGTGGCAGCTTGGGTCTGGGAGGCATCCTGCGCAATGCAGAATTTCAGCAGGCAGCCTGCCACTAAGGGCCCCTGATTCCTGGACACCAAGGCCGCCCTTTACACAGGGAAGTGTAACTCAGCAGCTCAGGTTCCTGATAGCAGATTGCTGGACACATTTGGGGCCCTCAAAGCAGCCTAACTGTGCAGTGCTGGCAGCTTGGGTCTGGGAGGCATCCTGCGCAATGCAGAATTTCAGCAGGCAGACGGCTGGCCACTCCGGGCCACAGGCTCCTGAACACTGGTGCTGTCCCTTTTCTCAGCTAAGCAAAACTCAGCCGCCCAAGTTCCTGGTGGCCTATTGCTCGAGGTGCTTGGGACTCTCAAACGACCTCGACTCGGCTGAGGTGGCAGCTTGGATCCGGGAGGCATCCTGCGCAATGGAGAATTTCAGCAGGCAGCCGGCCACGAAGGGCCCCTGGGCTCTGAACAGAAATGCTGCCATTGACACAGGTAAGTGTAACTCACCAGCTCAGGTTCTTGATGCAAGATTGCTGGGGCCATTTGGGACCCTCACAGCAGCCTGACTCTGCGGTGGTGGCAGCTTGGGTCGGGGAGGCATCCTGCGCAATGCAGAATTTGAGAAGGCTGCTGGCCAGTAAGGGCCCCTGGGCCCTGGGCACCAATGCTGCCCATTACACAGGGAAGTGTAACTGAGCAGCTCAGGTTCCTGATGGCAGATGGCAGGAGACACGTGGCGAGGCAAAAGCAGCTGGAGTGGGAACTGGTGCCAGCTTGGGTCTGGGAGGCACATTTGGCAATGCAGAAATATCAGCAGGCTGCCAGCCAGTCCAGGCGAGGCCCCCTGAATGCCAATGCCAGCCCATCCCCAAAAGAAGAAAACTCAGGAGCTCCAGGTTCCTGATGGCAGATTGCTGGAGCCCTTTGGGACCCTCAAACCAGCCTGACTTTGCAGTGGTGGCAGCTTGGGTCCGGAAGGCCTCCTGCACAATGCAGAGTTTCAGCAGAGAGCCGGCCGCTCCGGCCCACAGGTTCCTGAACACTAGTGCTGACCCTTTTACCAGGTAAGCAAAACTCAGCCCCCCAGATTCCTTGTTGCAGACTGCTCAACTCAGCTGAGGTGGCAGCGTGGTTCTGGGAGGCATCCTGCACAATGCAGAACTTCAGATGGCAGCCAGCCAGCCCCTCTTGGCCAGAGGCTCCTAAACACTAGTGCTGTCCCTTTTCCCAGGTAAGCAAAACTCAGCAGCCCAAGTTCCTGGTGGCATATTGCTCGAGGTGCTTGGGACTCTCAAACGAGCTCAACTCGGCTGAGGTGGCAGCTTGGATCCGGGAGGCATCCTGCGCAATGGAGAATTTCAGCAGGCAGCCGGCCACGAAGGGCCCCTGGGCTCTGAACAGAAATGCTGCCCTTGACACAGGTAAATGTAACTCACCAGCTCAGGTTCTTGATGTAAGATTGCTGGGGCCATTTGGGACCCTCACAGCAGCCTGACTCTGCGGTGGTGGCAGCTTGGGTCCGCGAGGCCTCCTGCGCAATGGAGAACTCCAGCAGGCAGACGGCCGGCTGCTCGGGCCACAGGCCCCTCAACATTAGGACTGACCTTTTTCCCAGGTAAGCAAAACTCAGCAGCCCAAGTTCTTGGTGGCATATTGCTCAAGGCGCTTGGGACTCTCAAACGAGCTCGACTCGGCTGAGGTGGCAGCTTGGGTCTGGGAGGCATCCTGCGCAATGCAGAATCTCATGAGCCAGCCATCCACTAAGGGCCCCTGGACCCTGGATGCCAATGCCGCCCTTTACACAGGTAAGTGTAACTCACCAGCTCAAGTTCCTGATGGCAGATTGACAGGGCCATTTGGGACCTTCAAACCAGCCTGACTTTGCGGTGGTGGCAGCTTGGGTCCGGGAGACATCCTGCGCAATGGAGAATTTCAGCAGGCAGCCGGCCACGAAGGGCCCCTGGGCTCTGAACAGAAATGCTGCCCTTGACACAGGTAAGTGTAACTCACCAGCTCAGGTTCTTGATGCAAGATTGCTGGGGCCATTTCGGACCCTCACAGCAGCCTGACTCTGCGGTGGTGGCAGCTTGGGTCAGGGAGGCATCCTGCGCAATGCAGAATTTGAGCAGGCAGCTGGCCAGTAAGGGCCCCTGGGCCCTGGGCACCAATGCTGCCCATTACACAGGTAAGTGTAACTCACCAGCTCAGGTTCTTGATGCAAGATTGCTGGGGCCATTTGGGACCCTCACAGCAGCCTGACTCTGCGGTGGTGGCAGCTTGGGTCCGCGAGGCCTCCTGCGCAATGGAGAACTCCAGCAGGCAGACGGCCGGCTGCTCGGGCCACAGGCCCCTCAACATTAGGACTGACCTTTTTCCCAGGTAAGCAAAACTCAGCAGCCCAAGTTCTTGGTGGCATATTGCTCAAGGCGCTTGGGACTCTCCAACGAGCTCGACTCGGCTGAGGTGGCAGCTGGGGTCTGGGAGGCATCCTGTGGAATTTCACCAGACAGCCTGCCACGAAGGGTCCCTATGTCCTGAACACCAATGCTGCCCCTTCCCAGAAGAAGAAAACTCAGCAGCCCAGGTTCCTGATGGGAGATTGCTGGACACATTTGGGGGCCCTCAAACCAGCCTGACTCTACAGTGGTGGCAGCTTGGGTCTGGGAGGCATCCTGCGCGATGCAGAATTTCAGCAGGCAGACGGCCGGCCCCTCTTGGCCAGAGGCTCCTGAACGCTAGTGCTGATGCTTTCCCCAGGTAAGCAAAACTCAGCCCCCCAGATTCCTTGTTGCAGATTGCTTGACTCGGCTGAGGTGGCAGCTTGGGTCTGGGAGGCATCCTCTAACCCAGTAAGAACCAAAAAAACCCCAACCCTTTCTTCTACAAAATATTTAAATATATATATCCTTATGTTTTCATATTTACATTCACATTAATATACATTATAAATATAATTGTATATTGCTTACTTATACATTTATCTTTATCAATGTCAATTTATAAATAAATTTTTATTCTATATTATATCTAATTCAAGCACTTATTTATCTATTTTATACATATTTTTATATATTGATTATCTATTCCCCTGTCAAGATTTTTACTTCTGTAACACTTAGGTTTTATTTTAAATAACATCTGCCTCTACTTAAATAAAAGCCAAAAAAATTCCTTTCCTTTCAAATGTATTTACATATTTTTAGATTTATATTCCTATTTATAATTTATAGTGCCGTATAATGTTATTTATATTCTATATTAGAAATCTGCATTTTACTTATGTTTATATTTAAATTTATATTCATAGTTTAGCAACTTCTCTTTATATAATTATTATATATTTCTATCTTAAGATTCACATTTTTATAAGACTTGTAGTATTTAAAATAAAACTCCTGCCTCTAACCAAATAAAAACCGAGGACACCCCTTGATTTAAACAATAGCTAAAATTCTATTCACATCTACATTTATAATTTTTATTAATTATATTTATAGATATATATTAGAGAGAATACCTTTTATTATAATAATAGATGTATTATTTTTATATTATGTATTTCTTTTACTTATATTTATTCATATTAAATATTTATAGATATCGGTATATAAATTATATATTTGTATATCTGTATTTCTACTTTTATATTATTTCTATTTATATTATTTATTAAAAAAACCAGCCTATAACCTAAAAAAACCCGAAAAAAATCTCCAATTTATTTTAACCTTTTTATATTTACATTCTATGTTTATATATCTTTCTTAATATATATAAATTATACTCCACTCTATATATAATGTTACAATTATATACCATATATTATACTTTTATGTATGTATCTGTTATCTATATTTATGTCTACTATGCTAATTTCATATTTATTTTTAAATTCATATTTATTTCTATTTTCATGTATATGTTAGACCATATAAGTTCATTAACCCGACACATCAGAACCACAACAATACTGTACCTTTGTCAGCACCTGTACGCAGCCCACGCTCATCCCATTGCAGCACATCAAAACAAAACCTATTTCTATTACTAACGGAACAAACATCCCACCACATTGAACCCTAATAAAAACTCAAATAAACCTAACTGTAAATAAATTTTAAATCCCACTATAAGCAGCCCAAAGCCTCCACACATTCTCATCATAAACTTCCTCCTAAACCAATATCTCAAACACCCAAAAAACTCAAATACAGCTTGAAAATGACACAACTACTAATAAAAACAAACACCCATTAAAAATTAAATCAAACCAACTCACTAGACTCAAAACTGTACAACTGACCCAAAACAGTACTAACAAAAAAAAGCTCTACGTTTATGCACAAATAATAACCAATAATCTGGAAAAGCTATTTGAAAAAATTTTACAAATTAATTAAAAGCATGAAAATAAAAAAATCTAAACTATTCAAATACTACAAAATATCACTAACTAAATTTAAAAAATATTGCCTATAAAAACCCACCGTATAAATGCCCCTCTCCCCAACAATAAAACTAAAAACACTTAACGAACCAGAAAGAAATCAGAACTTATGAACACTAAAACCATAGCGTTCAAGAAGTCACACCACATCCCTTATCATACACCAACTACAAACAACAGAAAACAATACAGTGAATTCTTAAAAACCACCTTAAAACCACTACATTGAAAAACATTTCAAAAATTAAAAACTGCATTTAACAAAAGCCATCTAATAAATTCACACCCAAAACTCCAGCAGCCCAGCTGGCCCTACCAAAGCTGTATGTTTATACATACATTAAACTAAACCAAAATGCCTATCAGTAATACCTATCAGAAGTCTATGAAAGAAACCCCTTGAAATTTATCCTACCTCAAATACAAACCAACCCATCCAGAAAATCAGCTTCACTCAAAAAACAACTTACACAGAGTTAATAATACCAAGAAATAAAACAACACACCATATACCACCAATGAATATAATAGTGAAGGAAAAAAAATACTCCACGTTTTTTTTCTTTTTTTTTATTTAAACTAACTTCTTTTATTAGCTAGAACAAAAGCTTTTGCCAAGACTGTAACAACAACTTCTTTTTCTTCTTCTCCTTCTGAAATATCCCTTCTCACTCCCAAATTCCTCACAACTTCTGAGTTTAAATCCAAGCAAAAAGCAAAATTCGTGCACTTGTGCGTTCGATGCTCCTGCCAGATTCTCTGTTTCCCTCCACATCTTCTTACACTTTAATGTCTTCAGGCTGTCCTGCCGTGATGAGTTTGTCAGAAGAACTGGTAAAGGTAAAGAGAGGATTTCCCTGCCTCCCTCCCCAGAGCTGGTTTCCTCAGCCATTTCACTCAATCCCAAGCCGGCAATGATGCACGCTCACCTGAAGCAGGGGAATAAATCTCTAAATGTCACTAAATACATAAAATGTACATAAATAAAAATACATAAATGTCACTAAATACATAAAAGCGCATCCCCATTGTTCCAACACTCAGCAGCCCATGCGGCCAAGGTCAGAACTCTCTGCCCCCCGAGGACACGGCAACCAGCAGGGCCCTTTGTCCCACTCTCCAGCATGGACCTGTGAAGCCAGAGAGGAGTTTACAGAGACCGGGAGGCGGCGGGACGGGGCGGGCGCACGGCCCGACCTTCCAAAGCTGGCGGCAGCGAGGGCGGGGAGCGCCACGGCCCCGCTCCGCCGCCTGCCCGCCGCCCCGGGGCCGCCCCGCCGGGATTGTCCGGCCCGCGGTCGCTCCCAGCGCCTGGAGCGGGGCGGGCGCGGGCTCGGGGGCTGCCGCCCTGTTCCGACGCCGCTCGCCCGCCCTCGCCCGCTGCCCCGGCCCGCGGAGCGCTGCGACCGCGCCTCCGCCGCCCGCCGAAACCGGCCCCGCCCGGCCGCCCCCGCCGCGGCCGTTCTTCTCGGCCATCGCATCCCTTTGCATGACCGAATGTCCTTCACCCGTCCCCGCCATTTACAGACCCTGGGCCGACCGCCGCTGGCTCCCGCCCCTCGCCCTTCTCTCGCTCGGCAGCCGCGTCCTTGCCCCGCCCCCGGCACTCAGCGGCGAGGGGCAGGGCGCTGGCTCGGGGGGGTGCGGTCCCGCTCTGTGGCCACAGGGGGAGGAGATTTATCGGGGTGTGCGATTTCCCCGCCCATTTCGCCGCCATCTTGAGAAGGTCAAAGAAAGTCCGCGACATTTGCGACGCGCCCTTCCCAAGATGGCGGCCGAGCAGGACCCTCGGAAGAAATAGGGGTTTACGCAGATGCCTCTCAGCAACCCGCCTAAATATGCCCGCCCGCAGCGCCGCTGACCACATATTCCGTGTCTTATACACTTAAAATGCCACATAAAAATCCATCGGGGCCGCCATGGCGTTGGTGTTCCATGCAGGCAGCCGATTAGACCGAGGCGGGCCCTCGACTTCCCCGCCCTTCTCGCTGCCATGTTGAGAAGGTCAAGGAAAAGTCCGCGACACCCGCGACTCGCCACTCCCAAGATGGCGGCCTCGCGGCTGCCGGTAGCTACAGAGCTGCAGTACCGCGCTCTGCCCACAAGGCGGCAGCACTGCCGCCCGCCCCGGCCGGGGGAGCAGCGCACCTCGGGGCTGTGGGCAGGGAAGGCGGCAAAAAAGAACAGGGGCGACCCCCGCCGAAAACTGCTCTGAAATAAATGCCAAAAACCTGCCTCTTACCCCACCAGAACCAAAAAAGCCCCCTTGATTTAAAGCCATGTTTAAATAATTTTTTTATTTCTATTTTCGTATTTATATTCACATGCATATCTATAGTAGACAGTGATGTAGCATGTAATTTATATAATATATTCTGTCTATTTCTATTATTTATATTTACTTATACAATCAATATAGAAAGATATTTATAAAAGCACAAAATATATTTCTATGTTTAAAATTACATTTCTATCATGCTTTCATTATTTAAAATAAAAATCCCATCCTAACTAAATAAATACAAAAAAGCTCTAGTCTTTTAAACTATATTGAAATATTTTTATATTTATAGCTCGCATGACTATATTCACATTTATATTTGTAGTTTATATTTAAGCATTATATTAATCTATATATAATATGTATCCTATTCAAATAATAGAGATAAATTATTTTTTTAATTATGTACCATATCCACTGCTAAAACTTATTTTTTCTTATATTTTTAATTTTTATATTAACCTTTAGCTATTTATGATCTATTTCTATTCTTAGATTTCTACCTTTATATTATTTGTATTTATAATTTTTATACTAAAACACCTGCTGTTGCCAAATAAAAAACAAAACTCCCCTTTATTTTAAACTACTTAAAACCTAGAGTATATCAATATGGTGTAACATATAACAAACGATAGATATGATAGAGGTAAAATTGATATAAATATTGTAGTGTATTATAGGAAATAAACATAAATCAATACGATCCATAATACAAGTAATACTGTATATATCTTATATAAAGAATTGTTAAATAATTTAAAATATAAAATAACATAAATATATCTGCATATACTTGAAAAACATTTCTATATTTATCCTTTGGTTGCGATTTCTTTCTGGGTGCTTTCTGGGTCTTTTCCGGGTCTTTTCCTGCCCTTCTTGGAATTTTTTTCCTGGTTATTTCTTGTCCATCTTGGGGTTTTTTTCCGGGTTTTTTCTTGCCCATCTTCAGACTTTTTTCTGGGTTTTTCCTTGCCCATCTCAGGGTTTTTTTCTTGGGGTTTTTTCTGGGTTTTTTTCTTGCCCATCTTGGATTATTTTCTGGGGGTTTTTTCTCATTTCTTTCTTGCCCATCCTGGGCTTTTTCTGGGTTTTTTCTTGTCCATCATGAGTTTTTTTTCTGGATTTTTTCCTGCTCATCTTCGTCTGTTTTTCTGGATTTTAAGCCAACATAGGTACATACCATGTCAGTTCATGCAATACAACCCGGCTGGGGATTTTTTATTCTAAATTTAACAAGGAGTCGCAAAACCTGGAAAGCAAAAGCCACACACACGAGGTTAAATCCAGTCAGCATGCGCTCACACACGCAGAGACGAGCAGACACAGACAGACACAGTCACGTGCCCTCACACACGCTCACACACTCTTCCCACTTACACGCTCACTGCGGTCCTTACTCGAGGCGCTGAAGAACGTGCTGTGACACATCTTCTGGCTGCTGCTCCCTGACGTCAAATGGTAGATTCTGGGGAAATCAGCAGCCTCGGGGACCCATGAGACAACAGGAAGGGTCAACGAGTGGCTATCTGACAGCTAGGACTTGTCCCCACTCTGGACTGATAAATTTTCTACCCAAAATCCAATAGAAAACAGATGTATAGGTACATACAACATAAGCCACCATAGGCAGATACAATACAAGCCAGGACTTGCAATAATTCCCTGGAAGATGAATTCTTGAGCCCTATTCCCTTTGAGAAAAAGGAACCTAAAGAACTACTGCAGTCATCTGAGGAGGTGCATCTGAAAAAAAAGTTAGGACAAGAGTCAGACTGTTGCAGGATAACTGAAGAGCTCCAGATATCCTGTGTCCATCTACAAATCCCATCTAGAGTCCAACTACACTCCACATTACAAAATCCAAGTCCCCGGGACCTCCCCTATTGAACCAGGCTGTGCGGCAGGGCAGAGCAGCTCCGGCACAAATGTGTGCAGACACCCGTGACACAGGACAGACAGGACAGGACAGACAGGACAGACAATGGGGACATAACACAGACAGAAACCTCTAGGCAAGGAAAATGGCTGCAAGGACTGAGAGAATGCAAAAGGAAATGACCGAGCTGAGACCGATGGTGAGCTGATGAGGCTCAGAGAACCCTGGAGGAAGAAGATGCTAACTGAAGGATTTATTCCAAGAACAGCAAAGACGGATGCCTAGGAATGCTATGGTCAGAATCCTCTACCTAACCTCATATTATTACAAGTCCTACTCCACCATAATGGATCCAGGTGGGGCAGAGCTGTCCATACAGCTCAGAACAAGACCTGACAAGACATCTGACTGGATGCTTCCAAAGAGAGATGGAAGTCTGATACCTGTCTGAGCTCCCGAGTCAAAAGTTCTATGGCCTGGGTGCCAGGCCAAGGAATGCAGAGATCACAGATGCTAACAATGATGCCAAGGTTTCTGACAGGCCCCCCCTAAGGTAAAAGACATGGGATACACAAACAACACATAATGCACAACAGACAAGTGACACGAGACACACCGGGACTGCTCTGCCCTGCGCACCTCAGCACTGTGATCAAAAGTGAGACTTGGCTTTTATGGGGCCTAAGGGGCCACTTCATGAACACCCCCCCCCACCTCCAAATTGCACTTAAAAACCCCTCCCAGTAATTCCCAAACCAGCACCATGCTTCCATCCCCTCTGTGGGTCACAGCCCTCTACTTATGTCTCAGACATCTGGGGATGCCAGTCTGTCTCAGGTGCAAAGAAAGGCCACCTCGTCAGCTGGGAAGGTCCTGCTGGCACCGGGCTGGTGTCTCTCTGACAGCTGTATTAAAGAGAACCAAACATCAGTGCCTGAGCTTGGCACCGCATCGGCCAAAACCCCACCACTCTGCTACTCACTGCGCTCCTAAGAAGGCCCAGCACCTCCTAACCCTGACCCTCTGCCATGGATGCAATGCATCTGCACCTGAAAGAAAGTGAGAACATATGTCAAACACCACCAGGAAAACTCACAAGCTGCAAACACCTTATGTCAACCTAGGAATAGCATCTAGAGCCCAAGTACACCCCACATTACAAATTCCAACGCCCCATGATTTGTCCTACTGCAGCAGGCCATGCGGCAGGGCAGAGCAGCTCCGGCACAAATGTGTGCAGACACCCGTGACACAGAATGTGACAAACAGGGGGACATTAAACACAACACATCATGCTTGTGGTGAGGGCCTGTCCTGGTTTAGGGCAAATTTGTTAAAGAATCTGGAAAGGAGGGCCCCTCCAGAAAGCAAAACCCACACAGCCCCTCCCCCCAACCGGTTCGGGAAAAAATTCCTTGGAGAGAGGTGGAAAGAACCTGTTTATTTGACTGGCACAGCACCCCCCGCACACTAAATGAACAATACCAGCTGACACCGCTCAGAGAAAGATGACAAAATCAGAAAGTCTCTTTCAGGGGTGGTTGCCCTGTTCTCAGTCCCTCCGGCGCTGGGCAGCTGCTGCAGCTGAACGGTGTTCCCGGGTCCCAGTCTAGAGCAGGTTCGAGATGGTCACAGGAACAGGAGAGGAGAAACAGTCCGGCAAGGAATTTGGACTGTTTAGCTAAACTAGCTAATAAGCAGAAGCAAAAGCGAGAGCAGAAGCAAGAGCAGAAAAGCAAGCAAGCAAAGCAGCAACCTGCAAGCTAGAAGTGAAAAACAGCCCTATGTACTGCTCATTTCTGTGTCCCTGATAAGGGAAACCCAAACAAAATCTCCACTCTTCAGAGTCGGTCTTAAAGGCACAGAACAGATAAATAGGAATACAAGCATCATAACGTCACCCCAGGACAGGGCCTCGAGGGGAGAAGGCAAAAGGGACCCCAAAGACACACCAGGGAACACGGCACACCGGACAACACGACACAGACCGGAGCTGTTCTGCACTGCCCGCCTGAAAGCTGCCATCAAAAGTAGAGCCTCTCCCTTTAGCTGTCCTAACAGGCCCTTGGACAAGAATGCTTTTCCCTCTGCTGTTTTTTAAATCTGGCCCAAGAACTCCCATCCTGCTACTCTCCCAACTCCAGGCCGTGGCCCCCGACTTATCTTTTGGATGATTGGTGATGTGGATCCACGTTGCACCTGAAATGAGTCTGCCTCGGAGGGCCCTGTGATTGCATGTTAGCCTCTGGGTCAGCTGCAATAAAGAAAACCAAAACCAAAGTCTGAGTTCAGAGTTATGTGGGCCAAATCCCACCAAGGCAGCTACTTGCCCTCTGCTGAGTGTTCCTGGCTCCTTCAGCCTCCAGCTTCATCCTGATTCCAAGGCCGTGGCCTTCATTATGGGTGGCACCTGGGTTAGAGAAAGGCAAAGTTAAATGGCATTCCTGTGAGTGCAGTGGATGACCTTGTGTGCTCTAAGACATGGCAATGCCTCTGCTAGGCTTCTGAACAGCCTTGTGTGGGGAGCCCTCAAATAATTAAATAAACATCCTTTCTCACCCTGCTGGCTTCAAACCCCCTCCCAGGAACTCTTAACTGGATACCTGCTCACCCTCCCTCTCCCAGTCACAATCCTCAACTCACCTGAAGTCTCAACCTCAAACAGAATCCTTGAGACTGGGCAGATCCATCTTGTGACATGATCAAGCTGCTGAGAAATTGTTGTTCTTGAGAGCTGAGCAATAACAACCACTTCTCTCCACTGCTCACCTTGGCTGCTGGTATCCAGATTGACTTCCTAAAAAGAAAGACAAAGAACAGAGCTGTAACAGAGTCACCATATACACTTCTGCTGCAGAGACAAATGGGGCCTCACCAGCTCGGTGCAATCCCCTCACCAAGGATGGGGCCCTCTGGCACAGATTTAATCCATCTCAATCTGAAAAGAAAGTTAGGACAAGAGTCAAACTGTTTCAGGATAACTCAAGAGCTCCAGATATCCTGTGTCCATCTAAAAATCCCATCTAGAGTCCAACTACACCCCACATTACAAATTCAAATTCCTAAACTCACCTGAAGCCTCAATCTCAAACATCATCTTGGACACTGGGCAGATCCCTCTTGTGATATGATGAATCTGCTGAAAAAAATGTTGTGCTTGACACAACTTGGAATTTCAGGGAGTTGCACTGCTCAATTTAAAAAAAAAAAAAAAAAAACCCCAAAAAACCAAAACCAATCCTAAAAACAAACGAACAAAAAAAAGCAAACAAAAAAACCCCACAAAAACAACAACAAAAAAAAAGCCAAAACCACGTAAATCTCCACAAAAACGAAAAAACCCCACAGAAACCACCAAAAAATCCAAAAAACCAACTAAAACCAACCAAAAACCCCAAAAAGAAACCAAAAAACCAGAAAATCTTCACAACATCTTTTACGACAGTCGCACTTTACGGCCGGTCTTTACGACAGTCGCGCTTTACGGCACCTTTTACGACAGTCGCAATTTACGGCACCTTTTACGACAGCCGCGCTTTACGGCACCTTTTACGACAGCCGCGCTTTACGGCCGGTTTTACGACAGTCGCGCTTTACGGCCCCTTTTGCGACAGTCGCGCTTTACGGCACCTTTTACGACAGTCGCGCTTTACGGCACCTTTTACGACAGTCGCGCTTTACGGCAGCTTTTACGACAGTCGCGCTTTACGGCACCTTTTACGACAGTCGCGCTTTACGGCCAGTTTTACGACAGTCGGGCTTTACGGCCGGTTTTACGACAGTCGGGCTTTACGGCCGGTTTTACGACAGTCGCGCTTTACGGCACCTTTTACGACAGTCGCGCTTTACAGTCGGTTTTACGACAGTCGCGCTTTACGGCCGGTTTTACGACAGTCGCGCTTTACGGCACCTTTTACGACAGTCGCGCTTTACGGCCGGTTTTACGACAGTCGCGCTTTACGGCAGCTTTTACGACAGTCGCGCTTTACGGCACCTTTTACGACAGTCGCGGTTTACGGCACCTTTTACGACAGTCGCGCTTTACGGCCGGTTTTACGACAGTTGCGCTTTACGGCACCTTTTACGACAGTCGCGCTTTACAGTCGGTTTTACGACAGTCGCGCTTTACGGCCGGTTTTACGACAGTCGCGCTTTACGGCAGCTTTTACGACAGTCGCGCTTTACGGCAGCTTTTACGACAGTCGCGCTTTACGGCACCTTTTACGACAGTCGCGCTTTACGGCCAGTTTTACGACAGTCGGGCTTTACGGCCGGTTTTACGACAGTCGGGCTTTACGGCCGGTTTTACGACAGTCGCGCTTTACGGCACCTTTTACGACAGTCGCGCTTTACAGTCGGTTTTACGACAGTCGCGCTTTACGGCACCTTTTACGACAGTCGCGCTTTACGGCCGGTTTTACGACAGTTGCGCATTACGGCAGCTTTTACGACAGTCGCGCTTTACGGCACCTTTTACGACAGTCGCGGTTTACGGCACCTTTTACGACAGTCGCGCTTTACGGCCGGTTTTACGACAGTCGCGCTTTACGGCCGGTTTTACGACAGTCGCGCTTTACGGCACCTTTTACGACAGTCGCGCTTTACGGCCGGTTTTACGACAGTTGCGCATTACGGCAGCTTTTACGACAGTCGCGCTTTACGGCACCTTTTTACGACAGTCGCGCTTTCCGGCACCTTTTACGACAGCTGCGCTTTACGGCCGGTTTTACGACAGCCGCGCTTTACGGCACCTTTTACGACAGTCGCGCTTTACGGCACCTTTTACGACAGTCGCGCTTTACAGTCGGTTTTACGACAGTCGCGCTTTACGGCCGGTTTTACGACAGTCGCGCTTTACGACACCTTTTACGACAGTCGCGCTTTACGGCCGGTTTTACGACAGTTGCGCTTTACGGCAGCTTTTACGACAGCCGCGCTTGACGGCACCTTTTACGACAGTCGCGCTTTACGGCACCTTTTACGACAGTCGCGCTTTACGGCACGTTTTGCGACAGTCGCGCTTTACGGCACCTTTTACGACAGTCGCGCTTTACGGCACCTTTTACGACAGTCGCGCTTTACGGCAGCTTTTACGACAGTCGCGCTTTACGGCACCTTTTACGACAGTCGCGCTTTACGGCCCCTTTTACGACAGTCGCGCTTTACGGCACCTTTTACGACAGTCGCGCTTTACGGCACCTTTTACGACAGTCGCGCTTTACGGCACCTTTTACGACAGTCGCGCTTTACGGCCAGTTTTACGACAGTCGGGCTTTACGGCCGGTTTTACGACAGTCGGGCTTTACGGCCGGTTTTACGACAGTCGCGCTTTACGGCACCTTTTACGACAGTCGCGCTTTACGGCACCTTTTACGACAGTCGCGCTTTACGGCACCTTTTACGACAGTCGCGCTTTACGGCCCCTTTTACGACAGTCGCGCTTTACGGCACCTTTTACGACAGTCGCGCTTTACGGCACCTTTTACGACAGTCGCGCTTTACGGCCGGTTTTACGATAGTTGCGCTTTACGGCAGCTTTTACGACAGCCGCGCTTGACGGCACCTTTTACGACAGTCGCGGTTTACGGCACCTTTTACGACAGACGCGCTTTACGGCCGGTTTTACGACAGTCGCGCTTTACGGCAGCTTTTACGACAGTCGCGCTTTACGGCACCTTTTTACGACAGTCGCGCTTTCCGGCACCTTTTACGACAGCTGCGCTTTACGGCCGGTTTTACGACAGTCGCGCTTTACGGCCAGTTTTACGACAGTCGGGCTTTACGGCCGGTTTTACGACAGTCGCGCTTTACGGCACCTTTTACGACAGTCGCGCTTTACGGCACCTTTTACGACAGTCGCGCTTTACGGCACCTTTTACGACAGTCGCGCTTTACGGCACCTTTTACGACAGTCGCGCTTTACGGCCGGTTTTACGACAGTTGCGCTTTACGGCACCTTTTACGACAGCCGCGCTTTACGGCCGGTTTTACGACAGTCGTAATTTACGGCACCTTTTACGACAGTCGCGCTTTACGGCACCTTTTACGACAGTCGCGTTTTACGGCACCTTTTGCAACAGTCGCGCTTTACGGCACCTTTTACGACAGTCGCGCTTTACGACTGGTTTTACGACAGTCGCGTTTTACGGCACCTTTTGCGACAGTCCCGCTTTACGGCCAGTTTTTCGACGGTTGCGCTTTACAGTACCTGGAACGTATCTGGAACATACCTAGAACATGATCTAGAACTGGATCTTGAACGTGATCTAGAACATGCTCTAGAGCGTGCCTAAAGCGTACCTAGAACATACCTAGAACATGATCTGGACCGTACCTAAAACATGATCTGGACCGTGTCTAGAACATGCTCTAGAACGTACCTAGAACTGTATCTAGAACGTGCTCTAGAACGTATCTAGAACTGTATCTAGAACACACCTTGAACCACACCTAGACCCTTTTACATCAGTCGCGCTTTACGGCACCTTTTTTGTGATAGTCGCGCTTTACGGCACCTTTTGCGACAGTCGCGCTTTACAGCCGGTTATACGACAGGTTTTTCTTGCCCAGCTGGAGGTTTTTTCCTGTGTTTTTTTTCTAGGTTTTTTCTTGCCCATCTGGCTTTTTTCCCTGGTTTTTTTTTTTTTCTCTTGGTTTTTTCTGGGTTTTTTCTGGTCCATCTCGGGTTTTTTTTCTGGGATTCTTCTTGCATATCTTGGGAGTTTTTTTCTTGGTTTTCTGTGGGTGTTTTCTGGGTTTTTCTTGCCCATCTTGGGGTTTTTTTCTGTGATTTTTCTGGGTTTTTTGTTGAGTTTTCCTTGCCCATCTTGATTGTTTTTTCTGGGTCTTTATCTTGCCCATCCTGTTTTTTTTTTTTTTTCCTGGGTTTTCTTGCCCAGGTTGGGGTTTTTTTCTTGGCTTTTTCTGGGTTTTT
This sequence comes from Melozone crissalis, assembly GCF_028551555.1. Taxonomy (NCBI): domain Eukaryota; kingdom Metazoa; phylum Chordata; class Aves; order Passeriformes; family Passerellidae; genus Melozone; species Melozone crissalis. The sequence continues at coordinate 61,261 of NW_026536193.1, forward strand.
CTTGCCCATCTTGCGGTTTTCTAGCTTTTTTTCCTGGGTTTGCTCTTGCCCCTCTTGAGGTTTTTTCCCTGGGATTGTTCTGGGTTTTTTTCTTGCCCATCTTGAAGTTTTTTTCCTGGGTTTTTGTGGGCTTTGTTTGTTGCCCATCTTGGTGCTTTTTCTGCATTTTTTCTGGGTTTTTCTTGCCCATCTTCGGTTTTTTTAATGCGTTTTTTTGGGTCTTTTCTAACTTATCTTGGGGTATTTTTCTGGGTTTTTCTTGGCCGGGACCAAAAAAAAAAAAAAAAAAAAACAGCCAGGGTGGAAGGCGGCTGGGGATTTTTTATTCTCAATTTAACAATGAGTTGCAAAAGTCATGTACACAAGGTTAAATCCAGTCAGCATGCGCTCACACACGCAGAGATGAGCAGACAGACACAGCCACGTGCTCTCACAGACACTCAAACACACCTTCCACTTACACGCTCGCTGTGGCCCTTACCCGAGATGCTGAAGAAGGTGCTTTGACACATGTTCTGCCTGCCGCTCCTTGAGGTAAATGGCAGATCCTGGGGAAATCAGCAGCCTCAGAGACCTGTCAGAGGACAGGAAGGGTTAACAAGTGGCTATCTGCCAGCTAGGACGTGTCCCCACTCAGGACTGATAAATTTTCTACCCAAAATCCCGCAAAAGGCAGATCAACAGGAAAGTAATTATAACTGTTCTACTTAATTGTGACTACAGGCCAGGGCAGGGGAGCGCCGATCATAAGTGGTACAGTGTAAGTACACACAATATAGGCTGACGCATGTAGTGCAAGTGTACATAGAGTGTAAGCATCATCCTTGAGACTGGGCAGATCCCTCTTGTGACATGATCAAGCTGCTGAAAAATTGTTGTTCTTGAGCGCTGAGCAATAACAACTACTTCTCTCCGCTGCTCACCTTGGCTTCTGGCATCCAGATTTACTTCCTAAAAAGAAAGACAAAGAACAGAGCTGTTCTTCTTCTTATACACTTCTGCTGCAGAGACAAATGGGGCCTCACCTGTTTGAGGGAATCCCCTCACCTGGGATGGGGCCCTCTGGCCCAGATTTAATCCATCTCAATCTGAAAAAAAAGGACAAGAGTCAAACTGTTGCAGGATAACTGATGAGCTCCAGATATCCTGTGTCCATCTAAAAATCCCATCTAGAGTCCAACTACACCCCACATTACACATCCCAAGTCCCCGAGCCCTCTCCTATCGCACCGGGCTATGCGGCAGGGCAGAGCAGCTCCGGCACAAATGTGTGCAGACACCCGTGACACAGAACAGACAGGACAGGACAGGACAGACAATGGGGACACAACACAGACAGAAACCTCTAGGCAAGGAAAATGGCTGCAAGGACTGAGAGAATGCAAAAGGAAATGACCGAGCTGAGACCGATGGTGAGCTGATGAGGCTCAGAGAACCCTGGAGGAAGAAGATGCTAACTGAAGGATTTATTCCAAGAACAGCAAAGATGGATGCCTAGGAATCCTATGGTCAGAATCCTCTACCTGCCCTCACATTCTTTCAAGTCCTAATCCACCACAATGGATCCAGGTGGGGCAGAGCTGTCCATACAGCTCAGAACAAGACCTGACAAGACATCTGACTGGATGCTTCCAAAGAGAGATGGAAGTCTGATACCTGTCTGAGCTCCCGAGTCAAAAGTTCTATGGCCTGGGTGCCAGGCCAAGGAATGCAGAGATCACAGATGCTAACAATGATGCCAAGGTTTCTGACAGGCCCCCCCTAAGGTAAAAGACATGGGATACACAAACAACACATAATGCACAACAGACAAGTGACACGAGACACACCGGGACTGCTCTGCCCTGCTGCACACCTCAGCACTGTGATCAAAAGTGAGACTTGGCTTTTATGGGGCCTAAGGGGCCACTTCATGAACACCTTCCCCTCCAAATTGCACTTAAAAACCCCTCCCAGTAATTCCCAAACCAGCACCATTCCTTCATCCCCTCTGTGGATCACAGGCCTCTACTTATCTCTCAGACATCTGGGGATGCCAGTCTGTCTCAGGTGCAAAGAAAGGCCACCTCGTCAGCTGGCAAGGTCCTGCTGGCACCGGGCTGGTGTCTCTCTGACAGCTGTATTAAAGAGAAAACCAAACATCAGTGCCTGATCTTGGCTCTGCATCGGCCAAAACCCCACCACTCTGCTACTCACTGCGCTCCTAAGAAGGCCCGGCACCTCCTAACCCTGACCCCCTGCCATGGATGCAATGCATCTGCACCTGAAAGAAAGTGAGAACATATGTCAAACACCACCAGGATAACTCACAAGCTGCAAACACCTTATGTCAACCTAGGAACAGCATCTAGACCCCAAGTACAGCCCACATTACTAATTCCAACTCCCCATGGTTTATCCTATTGCAGCAGGCCGTGCGGCAGGGCAGAACAGCTCCGGCACAAATGTGTGCAGACACCCGTGACACAGAACGTGACAAACAGGGGGACGTGAAACACGACACATCATGCTTGTGGTGAGGGCCTCGAGGGGAGAAGGCAAAAGGGACCCCAAAGACACACCAGGGAACACGGCACACCGGACAACACGACACAGACCGGAGCTGTTCTGCACTGCCCGCCTGAAAGCTGCCATCAAAAGTAGAGCCTCTCCCTTTAGCTGTCCTAACAGGCCCTTGGACAAGAATGCTTTTCCCTCTGCTGTTTTTTAAATCTGGCCCAAGAACTCCCAACCCGCTACTCTCCCAACTCCAGGCCGTGGCCCCCCACTTATCTTTTGGATGATCGGTGATGTGGATCCACGTTGCACCTGAAATGAGTCTGCCTCGGAGGGCCCCGTGATGGCCTGTGAGCCTCTGGGTCAGCTGCAATAAAGAAAACCAAAACCAAAGTCTGAGTTCAGAGTTATGTGGGCCAAATCCCACCAAGGCAGCTACTTGCCCTCTCCTGAGTGTGCCTGGCTCCTTCAGCCTCCAGCTTCATCCTGATTCCAAGGCCGTGGCCTTCATTGGGGTGGCACCTGGGTTAGAGAAAGGCAAAGTTAAATGGCATTCCTGTGAGTGCAGTGGATGACCTTGTGTGCTCTAAGACATGGCAATGCCTCTGCTAGGCTTCTGAACAGCCTTGTGTGGGGGGGCCCTCAAATAAACAAATAAACACCCTTTCTCACCCTGCTGCCTGCAAACCCCCTCCCAAGAACTCCTAACTGGATACCTGCTCACCCTCCCTCTCCCAGTCACAATCCTCAACTCACCTGAAGCATCAATCTCAAACATCATCCTTGACACTGGGCAGATCCCTCTTGTGACATGATCAAGCTGCTGAAAAATTTTTGTTCTTGAGAGCTGAGCAATAACAACTACTTCTCTCCACTGCTCACCTTGGCTGCTGGTATCCAGATTGACTTCCTAAAAAGAAAGACAAAGAACAGAGCTGTAACACAGTCACCATATACACTTCTGCTGCAGAGACAAATGGGGCCTCACCTGCTCGGGGCAATCCCCTCACCCGGGATGGGGCCCTCTGGCCCAGATTTAATCCATCTCAATCTGAAAAATAAGTTAGGACAAGAGTCAAACTGTTGCAGGATAACTGATGAGCTCCAGATATCCTGTGTCCATCTAAAAATCCCATCTAGAGTCCAACTACACCCCACATTACACATTCCAAGTCCCCGAGCCCTCTCCTATCGCACCGGGCTATGCGGCAGGGCAGAGCAGCTCCGGCACAAATGTGTGCAGACACCCGTGACACAGGACAGACAGGACAGGACAGACAACGGGGACACAACAGGAACAGAAACCTCTAGGCAAGGAAAATGGCTGCAAGGACTGAGAGAATGCAAAAGGAAATGACCGAGCTGAGACCGATGGTGAGCTGATGAGGCTCAGAGAACCCTGGAGGAAGAAGATGCTAACTGAAGGATTTATTCCAAGAACAGCAAAGATGGATGCCTAGGAATCCTATGGTCAGAATCCTCTACCTGCCCTCACATTCTTTCAAGTCCTAATCCACCACAATGGATCCAGGTGGGGCAGAGCTGTCCATACAGCTCAGAACAAGACCTGACAAGACATCTGACTGGATGCTTCCAAAGAGAGATGGAAGTCTGATACCTGTCTGAGCTCCCGAGTCAAAAGTTCTATGGCCTGGGTGCCAGGCCAAGGAATGCAGAGATCACAGATGCTAACAATGATGCCAAGGTTTCTGACAGGCCCCCCCTAAGGTAAAAGACATGGGATACACAAACAACATATAATGCACAACAGACAAGTGACACGAGACACACCGGGACTGCTCTGCCCTGCTGCACACCTCAGCACTGTGATCAAAAGTGAGACTTGGCTTTTATGGGGCCTAAGGGGCCACTTCATGAACACCCTCCCCTCCAAATTGCACTTAAAAACCCCTCCCAGTAATTCCCAAACCAGCACCATTCCTTCATCCCCTCTGTGGGTCGTAGCCCTCTACTTATCTCTCAGACATCTGGGGATGCCAGTCTGTCTCAGGTGCAAAGAAAGGCCACTTCGTCAGCTGGGAAGGTCCTGCTGGCACCCGGCTGGTGTCTCTCAGACAGCTGTATTAAAGAGAAAACCAAACATCAGTGCCTGATCTTGGCTCCGCATCGGCCAAAACCCCACCACTCTGCTACTCACTGCGCTCCTAAGAAGGCCCGGCACCTCCTAACCCTGACCCCCTGCCATGGATGCAATGCATCTGCACCTGAAAGAAAGTGAGAACATATGTCAAACACCACCAGGATAACGCACAAGCTGCAGACACCTTATGTCAACCTAGGAACAGCATCTAGACCCCAAGTACAGCCCACATTACTAATTCCAACTCCCCATGGTTTGTCCTATTGCAGCAGGCCATGCGGCAGGGCAGAACAGCTCTGGCACAAATGTGTGCAGACACCCGTGACACAGAACGTGACAAACAGGGGGACGTGAAACACGACACATCATGCTTGTGGTGAGGGCCTCGAGGGGAGAAGGCAAAAGGGACCCCAAAGACACACCAGGGAACACGGCACACCGGACAACACGACACAGACCGGAGCTGTTCTGCACTGCCCGCCTGAAAGCTGCCATCAAAAGTAGAGCCTCTCCCTTTAGCTGTCCTAACAGGCCCTGGGACAAGAATGCTTTTCCCTCTGCTGTTTTTTAAATCTGGCCCAAGAACTCCCAACCCGCTACTCTCCCAACTCCAGGCCGTGGCCCCCCACTTATCTTTTGGATGATCGGTGATGTGGATCCACGTTGCACCTGAAATGAGTCTGCCTCGGAGGGCCCCGTGATGGCCTGTGAGCCTCTGGGTCAGCTGCAATAAAGAAAACCAAAACCAAAGTGTGAGTCCAGAGTTATGTGGGCCAAATCCCACCAAGGCAGCTACTTGCCCTCTCCTGAGTGTGCCTGGCTCCTTCAGCCTCCAGCTTCATCCTGATTCCAAGGCCGTGGCCTTCATTGGGGTGGCACCTGGGTTAGAGAAAGGCAAAGTTAAATGGCATTCCTGTGAGTGCAGTGGATGACCTTGTGTGCTCTAAGACATGGCAATGCCTCTGCTAGGCTTCTGAACAGCCTTGTGTGGGGGGGCCCTCAAATAAACAAATAAACACCCTTTCTCACCCTGCTGCCTGCAAACCCCCTCCCAAGAACTCCTAACTGGATACCTGCTCACCCTCCCTCTCCCAGTCACAATCCTCAACTCACCTGAAGCATCAATCTCAAACATCATCCTTGACACTGGGCAGATCCCTCTTGTGACATGATCAAGCTGCTGAAAAATTGTTGTTCTTGAGCGCTGAGCAATAACAACTACTTCTCTCCGCTGCTCACCTTGGCTTCTGGCATCCAGATTTACTTCCTAAAAAGAAAGACAAAGAACAGAGCTGTAACAGAGTCACCATATACACTTCTGCTGCAGAGACAAATGGGGCCTCACCTGTTTGAGGGAATCCCCTCACCTGGGATGGGGCCCTCTGGCCCAGATTTAATCCATCTCAATCTGAAAAAAAAGTTAGGACAAGAGTCAAACTGTTGCAGGATAACTGATGAGCTCCAGATATCCTGTGTCCATCTAAAAATCCCATCTAGAGTCCAACTACACCCCACATTACACATTCCAAGTCCCCGGGCCCTCTCCTACCCCACCGGGCTATGCGGCAGGGCAGAGCAGCTCCGGCACAAATGTGTGCAGACACCCGTGACACAGGACAGACAGGACAGGACAGACAACGGGGACACAACAGGAACAGAAACCTCTAGGCAAGGAAAATGGCTGCAAGGACTGAGAGAATGCAAAAGGAGATGACCAAGGTGAGACTGATGGTGAGCTGATGAGGCTCAGAGAACCCTGGAGGAAGAAGATACTAACTGAAGGATTTATTCCAAGAACAGCAAAGATGGATGCCTAGGAATCCTATGGTCAGAATCCTCTACCTGCCCTCACATTCTTTCAAGTCCTAATCCACCACAATGGATCCAGGTGGGGCAAAGCTGTCCATACAGCTCAGAACAAGACCTGACAAGACACCTGACTAGATGCTTCTAAAGAGAGAACTTTTGACTGGGTTGCTCAGACAGGTATCAGAATCGTATCTGTGGCCTGGGTGCCAGGCCAAGGAATGCAAAGATCACAGATGCTAACAATGATGCCAAGGTTTCTGACAGGCTCCTGAAAGGGGTACGGTAATAGACATGAGATACACAAACAACACATAATGCACAACAGACAAATAACACAATACACACCGAGACTGCTCTGCCCGGCTGCACACCTCAGCACTGTGATCAAAAGTGAGACTTTGCTTTTATGGGGCCTAAGGGGCCATTTCTTGGCTACCCTCATCTCCAGAGCCAACTAAAACCCCCCACCCACCCCAGGGAGTCTTGACCCAGCACCCTGCTTCCATCCCCTCTGTGGGTCACAGCCCTCTACTTATCTCTCAGACAACTGAGGATGCTGGTCTCAGGTGCAAAGAAAGGCCACCTCGTCAGCTGGCAAGGTCCTGCTGGCACCGGGCTGGTGTCTCTCTGACAGCTGTATTAAAGAGAAAACCAATCATCAGTGCCTGATCTTGGCTCCGCATCGGCCAAAACCCCACCACTCTGCTACTCACTGCGCTCCTAAGAAGGCCCGGCACCTCCTAACCCTGACCCCCTGCCATGGATGCAATGCATCTGCACCTGAAAGAAAGTTAGAACATATGTCAAACACCACCAGGATAACTCACAAGCTGCAGACACCTTATGTCAACCTAGGAACAGCATCTAGACCCCAAGTACAGCCCACATTACTAATTCCAACTCCCCATGGTTTGTCCTATTGCAGCAGGCCGTGCGGCAGGGCAGAACAGCTCCGGCACAAATGTGTGCGGACACCCGTGACACAGAACGTGACAAACAGCGGGACATGAAACACGACACATCATGCTTGTGGTGAGGGCCTCGAGGGGAGAAGGCAAAAGGGACCCCAAAGACACACCAGGGAACACGGCACACCGGACAACACGACACAGACCGGAGCTGTTCTGCACTGCCCGCCTGAAAGCTGCCATCAAAAGTAGAGCCTCTCCCTTTAGCTGTCCTAACAGGCCCTTGGACAAGAATGCTTTTCCCGCTACTGATTTTTAAAACTGTCTCAAGAACTCCCAACCCACTACTCTCCCATCATCCCATCTCCAGGCCGTGGCCCCTGACTTATCTTTTGCATGATCAGTGATGGGAATCCACGTTGCCCCTGAAATGCGTCTGCCTCAGAGGGCCCCGTGATGGCCTGTGAGCCTCTGGGTCAGCTGCAATAAAGAAAACAAAAACCAAAGTCTGAGTTCAGAGTTATGTGGGCCAAAACCCACCAAGGCAGCTACTTGCCCTCTCCTGAGTGTGCCTGGCTCCTTCAGCCTCCAGCTTCATCCTGATTCCAAGGCCGTGGCCTTCATTGGGGTGGCACCTGGGTTAGAGAAAGGCAAAGTTAAATGGCATTCCTGTGAGTGCAGTGGATGACCTTGTGTGCTCTAAGACATGGCAATGCCTCTGCGAGGCTTCTGAACAGCCTTGTGTGGGGGGGCCCTCAAATAAACAAATAAACACCCTTTCTCACCCTGCTGCCTGCAAACCTCCCCCCACCCACAATAAGTCCTATCTGGATACCTGCTCACCCTCCCTCCCCCAGTCACAATGCTCAACTCACCTGAAGCATCAATCTCAAACATCATCCTTGACACTGGGCAGATCCCTCTTGTGACATGATCAAGCTGCTGAAAAATTGTTGTTCTTGAGAGCTGAGCAATAACAACCACTTCTCTCCACTGCTCACCTTGGCTGCTGGTATCCAGATTGACTTCCTAAAAAGAAAGACAAAGAACAGAGCTGTAACACAGTCACCATATACACTTCTGCTGCAGAGACAAATGGGGCCTCACCTGCTCGGGGCAATCCCCTCACCCGGGATGGGGCCCTCTGGCCCAGATTTAATCCATCTCAATCTGAAAAATAAGTTAGGACAAGAGTCAAACTCTTGCAAGATAACTTAAGAACTCCAGAGATCCTATGCCCATCTAAAAATCCCATCTAGAGTCCAACTACACCCCACATTACACATTCCAAATCCCTGGGCCCCCTCCTATCGCACCAGGCTATGGCAGCGGGGCAGAGCAGCCCCGGCACAAATGTGTGCAGACACCTGTGACAAAGGACAGACAGCACGTGACAAACAAAGGGCACAACACACAGACAGAAACCTCTAGGCAAGGAAAATGGCTGCAAGGACTGAGAGAATGCAAAAAGGAAATGACCGAGCTGAGACCGATGGTGAGCTGATGAGGCTCAGAGAACCCTGGAGGAAGAAGATGCTAACTGAAGGATTTATTCCAAGAACAGCAAAGATGGATTCCTAGGAATCCTACGGTCAGAATGCTGTACCTAACTTCATATTATTACAAGTCCTAATCCACCATAATGGATCCAGGTGGGGCAGAGCTGTCCATACAGCTCAGAACAAGACCTGAAAAGACAACTGACTGGATGTTTCTAAGCAGAGAACTTTTGACTGGGGAGCTCAGACAGGTATCAGAATCGCATCTGTGGCCTGGGTGCCAGGCCAAGGAATGCAGAGATCACAGATGCTAACAATGATGCCAAGGTTTCTGACAGGCCCCCCCTAAGGTAAAAGACATGGGATACACAAACAACACATAATGCACAACAGACAAGTGACACGAGACACACCGGGACTGCTCTGCCCTGCTGCACACCTCAGCACTGTGAACAAAAGTGAGACTTGGCTTTTACAGGGCCTAAGGGGCCACTTCATGAACACCCCCATCTCCAAGGGGACTCCAAAACCCCCTCCCAGTAATTTCCAAACCAGCACTCTGCTTTCATCCCCTCTCCGGGTCATGGCCCTCTACTTATCTCTCAGACATCTGGGGATGCTGGTCCACGGCAGGTGCAAAGAAAGGCCACCTCGTCAGCTGGCAAGGTCCTGCTGTCACCGCGCTGGTGTCTCTCAGACAGCTGTATTAAAGAGAAAACCAAACATCAGTGCCTGATCTTGGCTCCGCATCGGCCAAAACCCCACCACTCTGCTACTCACTGCGCTCCTAAGAAGGCCCGGCACCTCCTAACCCTGACCCCCTGCCATGGATGCAATGCATCTGCACCTGAAAGAAAGTGAGAACATATGTCAAACACCACCAGGATAACTCACAAGCTGCAAACACCTTATGTCAACCTAGGAACAGCATCTAGACCCCAAGTACAGCCCACATTACTAATTCCAACTCCCCAGGCTTGTCCTATTGCAGCAGGCCGTGCGGCAGGGCAGAACAGCTCCGGCACAAATGTGTGCAGACACCCGTGACACAGAACGTGACAAACAGGGGGACAGGAAACACGACACATCATGCTTGTGGTGAGGGCCTCGAGGGGAGAAGGCAAAAGGGACCCCAAAGACACACCAGGGAACACGGCACACCGGACAACACGACACAGACCGGAGCTGTTCTGCACTGCCCGCCTGAAAGCTGCCATCAAAAGTAGAGCCTCTCCCTTTAGCTGTCCTAACAGGCCCTTGGACAAGAATGCTTTTCCCGCTACTGATTTTTAAAACTGTCTCAAGAACTCCCAACCCACTACTCTCCCATCATCCCATCTCCAGGCCGTGGCCCCTGACTTATCTTTTGCATGATCAGTGATGGGAATCCACGTTGCCCCTGAAATGCGTCTGCCTCAGAGGGCCCCGTGATGGCCTGTGAGCCTCTGGGTCAGCTGCAATAAAGAAAACAAAAACCAAAGTCTGAGTTCAGAGTTATGTGGGCCAAAACCCACCAAGGCAGCTACTTGCCCTCTCCTGAGTGTGCCTGGCTCCTTCAGCCTCCAGCTTCATCCTGATTCCAAGGCCGTGGCCTTCATTGGGGTGGCACCTGGGTTAGAGAAAGGCAAAGTTAAATGGCATTCCTGTGAGTGCAGTGGATGACCTTGTGTGCTCTAAGACATGGCAATGCCTCTGCGAGGCTTCTGAACAGCCTTGTGTGGGGGGGCCCTCAAATAAACAAATAAACACCCTTTCTCACCCTGCTGCCTGCAAACCTCCCCCCACCCACAATAAGTCCTATCTGGATACCTGCTCACCCTCCCTCCCCCAGTCACAATGCTCAACTCACCTGAAGCATCAATCTCAAACATCATCCTTGACACTGGGCAGATCCCTCTTGTGACATGATCAAGCTGCTGAAAAATTGTTGTTCTTGAGAGCTGAGCAATAACAACCACTTCTCTCCACTGCTCACCTTGGCTGCTGGTATCCAGATTGACTTCCTAAAAAGAAAGACAAAGAACAGAGCTGTAACACAGTCACCATATACACTTCTGCTGCAGAGACAAATGGGGCCTCACCTGCTCGGGGCAATCCCCTCACCCGGGATGGGGCCCTCTGGCCCAGATTTAATCCATCTCAATCTGAAAAATAAGTTAGGACAAGAGTCAAACTCTTGCAAGATAACTTAAGAACTCCAGAGATCCTATGCCCATCTAAAAATCCCATCTAGAGTCCAACTACACCCCACATTACACATTCCAAATCCCTGGGCCCCCTCCTATCGCACCAGGCTATGGCAGCGGGGCAGAGCAGCCCCGGCACAAATGTGTGCAGACACCTGTGACAAAGGACAGACAGCACGTGACAAACAAAGGGCACAACACACAGACAGAAACCTCTAGGCAAGGAAAATGGCTGCAAGGACTGAGAGAATGCAAAAAGGAAATGACCGAGCTGAGACCGATGGTGAGCTGATGAGGCTCAGAGAACCCTGGAGGAAGAAGATGCTAACTGAAGGATTTATTCCAAGAACAGCAAAGATGGATTCCTAGGAATCCTACGGTCAGAATGCTGTACCTAACTTCATATTATTACAAGTCCTAATCCACCATAATGGATCCAGGTGGGGCAGAGCTGTCCATACAGCTCAGAACAAGACCTGAAAAGACAACTGACTGGATGTTTCTAAGCAGAGAACTTTTGACTGGGGAGCTCAGACAGGTATCAGAATCGCATCTGTGGCCTGGGTGCCAGGCCAAGGAATGCAGAGATCACAGATGCTAACAATGATGCCAAGGTTTCTGACAGGCCCCCCCTAAGGTAAAAGACATGGGATACACAAACAACACATAATGCACAACAGACAAGTGACACGAGACACACCGGGACTGCTCTGCCCTGCTGCACACCTCAGCACTGTGAACAAAAGTGAGACTTGGCTTTTACAGGGCCTAAGGGGCCACTTCATGAACACCCCCATCTCCAAGGGGACTCCAAAACCCCCTCCCAGTAATTTCCAAACCAGCACTCTGCTTTCATCCCCTCTCCGGGTCATGGCCCTCTACTTATCTCTCAGACATCTGGGGATGCTGGTCCACGGCAGGTGCAAAGAAAGGCCACCTCGTCAGCTGGCAAGGTCCTGCTGTCACCGCGCTGGTGTCTCTCAGACAGCTGTATTAAAGAGAAAACCAAACATCAGTGCCTGATCTTGGCTCCGCATCGGCCAAAACCCCACCACTCTGCTACTCACTGCGCTCCTAAGAAGGCCCGGCACCTCCTAACCCTGACCCCCTGCCATGGATGCAATGCATCTGCACCTGAAAGAAAGTGAGAACATATGTCAAACACCACCAGGATAACTCACAAGCTGCAAACACCTTATGTCAACCTAGGAACAGCATCTAGACCCCAAGTACAGCCCACATTACTAATTCCAACTCCCCAGGCTTGTCCTATTGCAGCAGGCCGTGCGGCAGGGCAGAACAGCTCCGGCACAAATGTGTGCAGACACCCGTGACACAGAACGTGACAAACAGGGGGACAGGAAACACGACACATCATGCTTGTGGTGAGGGCCTCGAGGGGAGAAGGCAAAAGGGACCCCAAAGACACACCAGGGAACACGGCACACCGGACAACACGACACAGACCGGAGCTGTTCTGCACTGCCCGCCTGAAAGCTGCCATCAAAAGTAGAGCCTCTCCCTTTAGCTGTCCTAACAGGCCCTTGGAGAAGATTACTTTTCCTGCTGCTATTTTTTAAATCTGTCTCAAGAACTCCCAACCCACTACTCTCCCATCTCCAGGCAGTGGCCCCCCACTTATCTTTTGGATGATCAGTGATGTGGATCCATGTTGCACCTGAAATGAGTCTGCCTCGGAGGGCCCCGTGATGGCCTGTGAGCCTCTGGGTCAGCTGCAATAAAGAAAACCAAAACCAAAGTGTGAGTCCAGAGTTATGTGGGCCAAATCCCACCAAGGCAGCTACTTGCCCTCTCCTGAGTGTGCCTGGCTCCCTCAGGCTCCAGCTTCATCCTGATTCCAAGGCTGTGGCCTTTATTAGGAGTGGCACCTGGGTTAGAGAAAGGCAAAGTTAAATGGCATTCCTGTGAGTGCAGTGGATGACCTTGTGTGCTCTAAGACATGGCAATGCCTCTGCTAGGCTTCTGAACAGCCTTGTGTGGGGGGGCCCTCAAATAAACAAATAAACACCCTTTCTCATCCTGCTGCCTTCAAATCTCCTTACCCCCGCAAAAATTACTCCTAACTGGACACCTGCTCACCCTCCCTCTCCCAGTCACAATCCTCAACTCACCTGAAAGCCTTAATTTCAAACACCATCTTTGATACTGGGCTGATCCCTGTTGTGACATGACAAGTCTACTGAAAGAAGATTTGTTATGCTTGACAGAACCTGGAATTTTAGGGAGTCACACTCCTTTTACAAAAATATATATAAAATATATAAACCGCACAAAAAAAGCAACAAACCCCACAACCGAAACAAAAACCAAACAACCAAAACCCAAAAAATACAGAAAAAACCTCCCACCCAACAAATGCCCCAAAGAACCAAAACAAAAACAACAAAGAATAAACAAAAAAAAAAAAAAAAAACACCCAAGAGGCAAACCAGAAATAACAAAAGCACCTTACCACTCCAGAACACACAATCCAAAATCTCAAGCTTAAATCCTCCCTGTATTCCATGCTCTTTTCTTCACAGTATCTTCTAAGCCTCTGTTGCTTTAGATGCCCAAAAACACCTGCTGGAAACAAGCTGAGATAAGATAAAAGAGCCTCTTCACTGAAATGCGAGGAGAGCTCTTACCCCAGCACATCCCACAGAGGGAATGAAGCCCTTCAGCCAAGGCTGGGGTTAATATACCCCTGATGGTGCCCGCCCCTCATTCCCATGGCACCCGGGAAAAGGGAGGGGGCAACTCCCACCGGGTATAAAAGCCCTCAGAGCAGCTGCAGCTGTTTTGTTCCTGTGACTTGAATTCAAGGTGAGTAGAGGGCTTGTTATAGAAGAAAACTCTTCAGAAAAATTACAGTGCTTTCTTTTTTGCAGCAACTACTTGGAGTAAAAGGGCAGAAAACTGCTAAGAAATAGTTTCTGTTTAGGCAGCATAACAGGGTAAATTGGGTAATTTGCTGTTAACTTACATAATTATTCCTTAGTGGCTACTGAGTGGTACTTCACGTGTGACTAAGCTGGGTGGAGAAGAATACTAATGATATGAATAGTCTAATTCTCCTTGGGACCTCTAATTCAGGTTATCTACATTAAAAGTAAAAATAAGAAAAATAAAAGCCTCCCAGGCAGTGTTAGGGTTAAATGCATGCCAGGCTCATCCTTCTCTGAGATACTTGGTCCTACAGCACAGAAAGAAGTGCCCTGAAATGTAGTTTTAAACCCTTAAAATGCTGAAAAAGGCAGAGCTTCCTTCCAGTGAACCCCTTAATAAGAGGAAATGGGGCAGTTACCTCTACTGAAGGTAATACAATGGCAAATAAATAGCTTCTGCCCTTTAATTCATTCTCCTTAAGTATTGGGAAAAGAGGGGTTTTCCTCACTGTAAATCTCTCCAGTGATGAAAAAAAGAAGGATTTTTCCCTCAGTTCAAACCCTTAGGATGGAGGGATAGCTGGGCTTCTCCCTCAATTTTGGCCTCAGGACAACAAAAAGGGGGTGGCTACCCTTAATTCAAACCCATAAGAAACACTGTCAAGGTTTTCCCCTTCTTTTTAAACTGCCAAATAATAGAAAATGGGGACTCCCTGGCAATTAACACCCCTAACAGCATAGAAAAGGCAGGGATTCTTTCAACTGAGACCATTAAAATTGCAGGGGAATCTGAGTCCCTACCAGTTTGAACACAAAAAGTAATGGAAAAGGAAGCTTTTTCCCTTTTCTCTAAACCCTTTTTCTCCTAATAACCCTTCTCCTTTCTGGGAGTGCTCTGGAAGGTCTAGGGCTTTGGAGAGGGACTGACACAGTAAAAGGGGAAAGTTGCAAGCCCTCTCCTGGAACCCCACATGCTGCCTGGCCTGCTCAGATGCTGCCCCTTGGCAAAAGGGCTCTTCCCTTGGCGTTTTCTCAAAGTGATGCTCTGTGCCCGGGTGGGTCTGGCTGCTCGCTAGTCTGTGCTGGATGCTCCAACCATAGTTCCTGGAGGGACACTTGGGGTCCCCCTGTTAGCTCCTCTGGCTTAGCAGCTCCCTGTGTGGGTGTGCCCGGGCAACCCTCTGAAAGCAGCTGGTCACACGGGGCGCTGCTAGACCTTGGAGTGGGTGTTGAGGTGAAGAAAGGTCCTGTCAGGAGCTCCTTCCCCTACACAGCCCTTTGTCTGCCCCTTAAACCATGGGCTGCCAGACTTGCCTTTCTAAGGAAATTAACAGCCTTTCCTCTCTGTGTGCCCATGGCAGAAACTGCGATTCAGCCTCCAAAACTGCAGAGAACAATTTCTCACAGCCCGCAGCTGCCGACACCAAGAACTCTGGCTGCCCTCGGAGTGCCTCGAGGCTAAGGTAGGGGTGGTGTGGGGGCTGGCTCACCTGTCCCCATGGGGCACCCCCCAGTTTGCCCCTCAAGGCACCCCCTGCCCCTCAGCCTCCTTGTGGCACCCTCAAGTTCCCCACTGCAGCCCCTCTGCATCTCTGTGCCCCCCCGGAGCCCCCACTTTGCTCCTGAATGCCCCTTCTGCCTCTCAGCTCCCCCCTGACACCCTGCAGACCCCCAGCCCCCAATGTCACCCTGCAGCCCCCTCCCCTCAGCCCCCAGCCCCTGGTGACACCCTGCAGCCCCCCAGCCCCCAGTGTCACGCTGCAGCCCCCTCCCCAGAGCCCCTGGTGACACCCTGCAGCCCCCTCTCCACAGCCCCCCCAGCCCCTGGTGACACCCTGCAGCCCCCTCCCCACAGCCCCTGGTGACACCCTGCAGCCCCCTCTCCACAGCCCCTGGTGACACCCTGCAACCCCCTCTCCACAGCCCCCCCAGCCCCTGGTGTCACCCTGCAGCCCCCTCCCCACAGCCCCCAGTGTCACCCTGCAGCCCCCTCCCCACAGCCCCTGGTGACACCCTGCAGCCCCCTCTCCACAGCCCATGGTGACACCCTGCAGCCCCCTCTCCACAGCCCCTCCAGCCCCTGGTGTCACCCTGCAGCCCCCTCCCCACAGCCCCTGGTGACACCCTGCAGCCCCCTCCCCACAGCCGCCCCAGCCCCTGGTGTCACCCTGCAGCCCCCTCCCCACAGCCCCCAGTGTCACGCTGCAGCCCCCTCAGCCCCTGGTGTCACCCTGCAGCCCCCTCCCCTCAGCCCCCAGTGACACCCTGCAGCCCCCTCCCCACAGCCCCCCCAGCCCTTGGTGTCACCCTGCAGCCCCCTCCCCACAGCCCCTAGTCACACCCTGCAGCCCCCTCAGCCCCCAGTGTCACCCTGCAGCCCCCTCCCCTCCTGCAGGGAGTCACGGGGGGGCGGTGGGGGCAGTGAGGGATGGGGCCGGGGTGGGATGGGCTGGAAGCTCGAGTAGGGGTGAGGGGTGAAGGAGGGGACACGGCAGAAGAGGCCTGAGGGGAGGAGGCAAGGCTTAAGATGGGGCGCTCCATTTCTTCCAGACCAAAGCTGCAGCAAAACAAAACTCTGTTTGCCCTGGCAGTGCCGAACGCCTCCTGCAAACTGACCCCAGGAACCTGAGTTTTGCTTCCCAGGGATAAAAGCCCTAAAACATCCTTATCCAGCGTCGGTGTCCAGGGGTCCTTGGCCCCGAATCACCTTCTGCCTCCTTTATTTGCAGATGGGGCAGGATTTCTCCCCGGCAAAAGCTGCAAGGACCTGTGGCTTTGGCTGGCCTAGCACGGCCAGATCCGTTCTCTAAACCTGTCCCAAGACACTCCAGTCCAAGGCTCTCCTTCTGTGTTCAGGAGCCCCTTCTGGTTTTCCTCAGACCTCCCTAAGGGTCCGAACATGCTCAGCAACACCCCAAACTCCCACAAATTTGTCCCATTCCCGAGGGGGCCGTGCCACCCCCACCCCAGCACCCCAACTCCCCTGTGGGGAGGGAGAAAACGCCAGAGGAGACAGGAGCAGAGGAGGCAGAGACAGACCCTTTATGGGAATCATGCTGGGAGAGCCCAGCAGGCGAAGCCCCCTTGGCTGGGGCGGGGGGTTACGAGGGTCTGGGGGCTCGGGGTTGTCGGGGGCGGCTCAGCTGCGCTCCTCCAGGCTCAGGCGGTCGAACAGGTACTCGCCCAGGCCGCTCGGGGCCCCCCCGCCGTTGCTGAGGCGCCGCAGGTTGGTGGCGTGGTCGCCCAGAGCCTTGATGGCCTTCACCTGCTCGTCCAGGTAGTGTGACTCCAGGAAGTCACAGAGCTGCAGGACAGGACAGGGGTCAGGCAGGGCTGAGGGTCTGGGCGAGGGGAGGGACCCCGGGGCAGCAGGAGATCCCAAAACCTCCCCCGGGAATGGGAGGGTGGGCAGAGCCCCCGCCCCAGGAGGAGCGCATTGCACCTGGGGGGGGGGCCCTTTTTGGGGGATGGGGACCCCCAGGAAATACTCACCGTACGGCCACGGCTGTAACCGTGCCCCTCCACCCCCCCAGGTCACTCTGGGGGGCGCCACAGACACCCCCGACCCCCTGGGGGGGGTCACAGAGACACCCCAACCCCCCCAGGTCATTCTAGGAAGGGTCACAGACACCCCCCAGCCCCACATCAGGGGGTGGAACCGCAGAATCCCCCCCAACCCCCGATCCCCGGGGTGATCCCGTGGGAAAAGGGAGGAACTGGGAGCACTGGGAGCTGGGGGGGGTCGGGGGAGAGTCAGACCCTTGAGGTGGGGGGGGGGGTGGTTCAAACCCTTGAGGAGGAGGGGGGGGGATGATGAAGGCCGAAGCAGGGGGCGGGGGTCTCACTCACGTGGGGGTCTCCCTTCTCGGCAGCCAGGGCGTGCAGCTCCAGCAGCGCCTGATTCACCGACTTCTCCAGCTGCAGCGCCGCCTCCACCGCCTCCAGCGCCGAGCCCCAGGTGTCCCGCTCCGGCTTCTGCGGGGCACCGCCGTCACCTGGAGGCGCCCAGGTGCGGCAGGTGCCCCCCTCGATCCCCCAGACACATAGACACACGCACCTTGATGTCCTGCAGCAGGATGCGGCCGCCACGGTTGCTCTGGAAGCGCAGCAGCCCCTCGGCGTGCTCCCGCTCCTCCCGCGACTGCTCCAGGAAGTACCGCGACAGTCGCGACAGGGCCACGTCGTCCCTATCGAAGTAGAAGCCCTAGGGGGGGGAGGAGACGTCAGCGGGAGCCCCCCAGGACCCCTCCCCACCCTGCAAATTCCTGGGATCCCGCCCTGCCAGCAGCGGGGCGGGGCGGGATTTTGGGGCGCACCACGGGGGTCCCCCAAGGCCCGGGGGTCCCGAGCCCCCCCTACCATGGACAGGTAGACGTAGGAGGCGTAGAGCTCCATGTTGGCCATGCGGTTGATGGCGGCCTCGCAGTCGCGGTGGTAATTCTGGCGGACCTGGGACTCCATGGCGGCGCGGACGGACGGACGGAGCGGCTCGGGAGCGGCGGGACGGATGGACGGACGGAGGGAGCCGCGAGCAGCCGGTTCCGTTCAAGCACTGTTGAAGCGAGAACGCGGCTGTGGCCGCTCAACGTCCGCCAGGGGGGTTTTATGGCCCTTCCCCGCCGCGGAGGCGGAGAGAAGGGGGCGCGCCCCCCGCCCCCGGGAGGACCCGCGTGGCCTTGGCCCTTGTCCCCGTTTGTCACACGGCCCCGCAGTCAGCATGACTGGGCAGGATTTGGGGGGGTCGGGGGGGGTTCCACCCCACCTTTGTGCGCCCCCCATGAGCGGGGAGACCAGGAGAGGGGGGACTGGGCGAGGTCGGGGGGCACAGGGGGGCTGGTGAGGAGCTGGGGGGCACAGGGGGGGCTGGTGAGGAGCGGGGGGGGGGGGGCTGGGGGCGGTTTTGGGGTGTCCTGGGGTGCCGGTTGCCCGTTAATCGGAGTGGGGGGACTGGGGCAGAGCCGCAGGTCACCGGCGGGTCGGGGGGCACAGGGGGGGCTGGGGAGGATTTGGGGGGCTGGGGGCGGTTTTGGGGTGTCCCGGCGGGTCCGGGGTGCCGGGTGACTCCCGTTAACCGGAGTTTAGCGGGCTGTAGGGTGCGGAAGGAGCTGACTCAGCGCCGGGACCATGAAAGAGGAACCTGGCAGCGCTGACTGCGCGTTTCCGCCGCCCCGGGACTGGGGCGGACTGGGAGCAGCCCCATCCCCATCCCCCCCCCGAGGTCCAGGGGGGCTCGGCTCGGCCCCAAGGCCAAGGGGGGAGCAGCGGCCCCACACGCCCGGGGGGGACCACCCCCCAAAGCCAACCCCCAAAGCCCCCCGAAGCCACCCCTACACCCGGGGGGGACCACCCCCAAAATGCCCCGAACTCACCCCAAAATCCTTTCGGCCCCCCGAGACCCAAAGGCGGCGCTGCAGCAGGGGCGCGGCCCCGTGGGGAAGGGTCCAGATGTGGGACCCCCACCCCAAAACCCCAAATCCCCCACCCCCAGGGCCGCTCAGTGAACCCTGGGACCCCCCCGCACCACACACGGACCCCAAATGGCCCTGGGGGGAAGGGGGGGTGAAGGACCCCTCCCCACCCCTCCCCCATCCGGCAGGACCCCCAACCCCCGAGATGCTGTTGGACAAAAGGGGGACAGGCCCCTGAGCCCCCCCACCCAAAACGGCCCCGCATCCGCCCCCCCCCCCCGAGCCACGTGGGAAAAGCGAAAGTGAAAGCGGCGCTGCCCCCCCCCCCGCCCCCCGAATGTCCTGTCCTCCCCCTCCCCATCCGCACCCCGAGACCCCCGAAGGTTTTTTGGTGGGAGGGACCCACCCAGGAAGCTCGGCGTTCGCCTTTTTTTTTTTAATTTCCATGGAAATTCCCGAGATACAAAAACCAAGGTACAAAAAAAGAGAAGAAAAATCCATGACGGAGAAAGGTGGTATTGGGGGGGGAGGGTGGGGGGCAAAAAGGCGGGGCCCCCCATTTTGGGGAGGGGCGGTTCCCTGTGACGTCACCGCCGAGAGCACCGGGGGGGGGGGGGGGCACGGGGGGACCTCCAAAAACCGGGAGGGGGGGAGGGGGTGCAAACGGGGGTGCGGCCCCCCCCACCCTGAGAGCCCCCGCCCCGGGAGGGGGGTATTGCACCTGGGGGGGCCCTTTTGGGGGGCGGGGACCCCCAATAAATACTCACC
Organism: Melozone crissalis; assembly: GCF_028551555.1. NCBI lineage: Eukaryota > Metazoa > Chordata > Aves > Passeriformes > Passerellidae > Melozone > Melozone crissalis. Next base: position 81,324 of record NW_026536193.1, read on the forward strand.
CTGCAGCCATGGCTGTAACCCAACCCACCCCCCCCCCACCCCCCCAGGTCATTCTGGGGGGGTCACAGAGACAGCCCCACACCCTGGCGGGGGTCACAGAGACACCCCGACCCCCCCAGGTCATTCTGGGGAGGTCACAGAGACACCCCGACCCCCCCAGGTTATTCTGGGGGGGTCACAGACACCCCAACCCCCCCCCCCCAGCCACCCCCACATCGGGGGTGGAACCGCAGGATCCCCCCCCTCCCCCCACTCGAAGCACCACAAACGCAGGGCAGGGCTGGGGGGGTCTCCACCCCCCAAACCCCCAAATTCCAGCTGTGGCCTCTGGGGGGGTCTGGGGGAATGCAGGGGAGGGTCCCCCCAGCTCGCCCACCGCCCCACGATCCAGGTAAGCGAGTGGTGTCGGTTAAAAAGCCCCCGGGCCCGGGGTCAGCACCATCCCTGCCGGCAGGGCCAGTCCGGGGGTCCCAGGAGGGGGCACAGACCGTGGCCCCCCCCCCCCCAGAGTCTAGGACATCTTCCAGATGGTCAGCGAGGCCGTGAGCACGCCTGCGGCGAAGATGGTGATGGTCTGCCAGGTGGGGGTCCCGAAGTGGGACAGGAGCCCTTCCTGGGGGGGGACACGGGGGGTGAGGTCAGCACCCCGAGCTGGGGGTCCCAAACCTCCCCCAGAACCCCCAGAACAAGCAGCCCACGGCAGCTGGGAAAGGGGGGACAGAGGGAGGATTTGGGGTAGATTTGGTGTAATTTGGGGGTAAATTTAGGGCAAATTTGGGGTAAAAGGGAACATTGGGGAAGGGAGATTCCCCAACAGGGGTTCAGCCCCCCAAGGAATGGGGGGTTTGGGATGTTAGGGAAGGGTCAGGGGCACAGACGCCCAAGGAATGGGGCATTTGGGGTACAAGGGAGGGGGTGTTAGGGGTCAGCCCCCCGAGGAATGGGGGTCTGGGGTCTCACCCATCCGCCCTGGGCCTGGATCCAGGCCAGCACATGCTCCTGCAGGTACTCCATGGTCCAGCGCAGGATGGTCTGCACCAGCTCCGGGACCTTGGTGCACAGAGCCTGCCGGGGAGGGGAGGGGGCTCAGAGGGGCTCAGGGGGCCCCGGGGAGGCCTTGGGGGGCTCCACACCCACCTTGAGCACCAGCTTGCAGGCAAAGTAGAAGAGGGCGACCACGCGGCCCCAGTTGAAGGTGCCGTCGGCGAACATCTCCCGGGCCACGCGGAAGAAAAGCTTCTTGGGGGCGTCACAGCCCACCTGCTCGATCATCCTGGGCACGGCACGGCACGGTACGGCGGGCAGGCAGGGGGCAACAGGGGCCGGGAGTAAATTGTGGTGAGCTCATTCTGGGAGGGTCACAGAGACACCCCAAAAGCCCCTGGGGGGATCATAGAGACACCCCAAAACCCCCAGGTCATTCTGGGGGGGCCACAGAGACACCCCAATCCCCCTGGGGGGATCAGAGACACTCCGACCTCTCTGGGAGGGTCACAGAGACACCCCAATCCCCCTGAGGGGGTCACAGAGATACCCCAAAACCCCCAGGTCATTCTGGGGGGGTCACAGAGACACCCCAATCCCCCTGGGGGGGTCACAGAGACACCCCAAAACCCCCAGGTCATTCTGGGGGGGTCACAGAGACACCCCAATCCCCCTGGGGGGGTCACAGAGACACCCCAAAACCCCCAGGTCATTCTGGGGGGGTCACAGAGACACCCCGACCTCCCTGGGGGGATCACAGAGACACCCCAAAACCCCCTGGGGGGGTCACAGAGACACCCCAAAACCCCCAGGTCATTCTGGGGGGGTCACAGAGACACCCCGACCTCCCTGGGGGGATCACAGAGACACCCCAAAACCCCCTGGGGGGGTCACAGAGACACCCCAAAACCCCCAGGTCATTCTGGGGGGGTCACAGAGACACCCCAATCCCCCTGGGGGGGTCACAGAGACACCCCAAAACCCCCAGGTCATTCTGGGGGGGTCACAGAGACACCCCGACCTCCCTGGGGGGATCACAGAGACACCCCAAAACCCCCTGGGGGGGTCACAGAGACACCCCAATCCCCCTGGGGGGGTCACAGAGACAGCCCTACCCCCTCAGGTTATTCTGGGAGGTCACAGAGACACTCCAACCCCTCTGGGGGGGTCACACAGAAACCCCAACCCCCCCCAGCCACTCCCACATTGGGGGTGGCACAGCAGGATCCCCCCCCCCCCCACTCGAAGCACCACAAACCAAGGGCAGGGCAGGGCTGGGGGGCAGGGCTGGGGGGGTCCCCAACCCCCAGATCCCCCCCAGCTGCGCCCCGGGAGCGGCAGCGCGCCCACCTCTGCAGCTCCATGTTGCTGTCCAGCTCGTCGCCGATGCGGCGCAGGCACTCGCTGAGGCGCTTGGTGTCGGGGCTGCTGGGCTGGGGCTGGCCCAGCTCGGCCTCGCTCAGCGCCACGGCCTGGGGGTCCCCGCAGCGTTGCACGCGGTCCCGCACGAACCTGGGAGCCCGGTGCTCTGGGTGACCCCCGGATATGGGGAGCCCCCGGTGCTCTGGGTGACCCCCGGATATGAGGAGCCCCCGGTGCTCTCTGTGACCCCCTGGTGCTCTGGGTGACCCCTGGATCCGGGGAGCGCCCAGTGCTCTGGGTGACCCCCCCCCCCCCCCGGTGTTCTGGGTGACCCCCGGATCTGGGGAGGCCCCCCGGTGTTGTGGGACCCCCTGGGTCCTGGGTGACCCCCCCCCGGTGCTCAGGGTGACCCCAGCCCTCTGTCCCACCTTTCCCCCAGGGTCACACCTGGAGCACAGCTCACCCCCATGTCCAGGGCACTCTCAAGACCCTCTGATGTCCCCCAAGCCCCCCTGGGATCCTCTCGTGTCCCCCTAATTCCCCCCTCACTCCCTGTGTCCCCACAGCTCAGCATGCTCTCAAGCCCCCCCAGCTTTGAGTTGCCCCCGCACTCTGTGTCCCCCCAGAATCCCCACAAGTGCCCCACAAAGTTCCCTCCCAGTCCCCCCTGTGATCCCCCCCATTCCCCTCCCAGTCCCAAGGTCCCCCCAGTGTCCCCAGAGTCCCGTCCCAAGTCCCCCTCCCTCCCTGTGTCCCCAAAGTCCCCCCGCAATGCCCGTGTCGCCCCAGTCCCCTCCCAGTCCTGACTCACCCCGTGTCCTCCCGGTGTCCCCAAAGTCCCCCCGCAATGCCCGTGTCGCCCCAGTCCCCTCCCAGTCCTGACTCACCCCGTGTCCTCCCGGTGTCCCCAAAGTCCCCCCTCAATGCCCGTGTCGCCCCAGTCCCCTCCCAGTCCTGACTCACCCCGTGTCCTCCCGGTGTCCCCAAAGTCCCCCCGCAATGCCCGTGTCGCCCCAGTCCCCTCCCAGTCCTGACTCACCCCGTGTCCTCCCGGTGTCCCCAAAGTCCCCTCCCAGTCCCAATTCCTCCCCATACCCCTGTGCCCCCAAGTCCCCCCTTTGTCCCCCAAATCTCCTCCCAGTCCGAAGTCCTTCCTGTGTCCCTCCTTGTCCCCCCTCACCCTGTGTCCCCCCAGTCCCCTCCCGGTCCCAAGTCCTTCCTGTGTCCCACAAGTTCCCCCCTTGTCCCTCCCAGTCCCCTCCCGGTCCCAAGTCCCCCCCAGTGTCCCCAAAGTTCCCCCGTGTCCCCCCCAGTCCCCTCCCGGTCCCAAGTCCCCAAGTCCCCACCCGTGTCCCCAAGCCGCCCCTTGTCCCCCCCGGCCCCGCCCGTTCTCCCGCCGCTCCCCTACTCACGCCCGCAGCAGGATCGCCCCGGTCTGCATGATCTGGTCCGAGGAGGCCCCTGCGGACAGCAGGGCGCTCACCGGGCAGCACCGGCCGCCCACCGACCCGGGCCGCCGCCGCCGCCGCCACCGCCCCGGGCCGCACAGGCCGCGCCCCGCCGCCGGTCCCGCCGCTCCCCCCACTCACCGCCGCCCCCTGGTGGCGGGGCGGGCTCGCCGCCGCCGGCCCCGGCTCCGGGATCGGCCCCGGGATCGCTGCCGCCTCCGCCGCCGCCGCCGCCCCGCTGGGCCGAGGCCGCCGCCGCCGCCATCGCGCCCGGAACACGTGGGCCCCGCCGCCGTCACGTGACACCGGCGGGGGCGGGGCGCCGGCTCACGTGAGCGGTGCGGCGATCGGTACATGGGCGGGGCTGATGTGAGGCCACGTCCCCGCCCGCAGAGGCCCCGCCCTTTGGGCCGTCGCTCATTGCTCGGTCCCGCCCCCCGTATAGGCCCCCCCCTTTTGCCCGTCACTCATTGTCCGGTCCCGCCCCCTCCCGGTTTCGGCCCCGCCCCCGCAGCCCCCCGGGACCCCCGGGATCACCGCCCGGTCCCGGGCGTCACACCGGAGGTTACGGCCCCGCCCCCGGGGGTCACACCTGGGGTCACACCGGAGGTCACACCGGGGTCACGGCCCCCGCCGTCCGTGGGGGTCCCGGGGCGACGCCCCCGCGGCGCTTCCGCCGTCCCCGGCGCTTCCCGCGGGTCCCGAGGCGGCGGCGCCGGGCGGGGCGGGAGGGGAACCGGGGCCCGGGGACGGTTCGGGCTCGGCGTGGGCTCGGGGTCCGTGCGGGTGCGACCCCCGAAGCGCAGCCATGAGCCCCAAGAGCTGCCTGGGCTGCACCAAGTGCTTCCTCTTCCTCCTCAACCTCTTCTTCTTCGTTAGTGGGGCTGGGGGGGGGACTTGGGGGGCTGGGGGGAGATGGGGGGACCTGAGGGGACCCGGGGGGGCCTCCCAGTGCTGGGGGGGCTCTGGGGGTCCCCCGTGTCCTGACCTGCGCTCCCCCCCAGTTCCTGGGCATCCTCCTCCTCGCCTTCAGCTTCTGGGTCCTGTTCGACCGGCAGAGCTTCGCCGCCGTGCTGGGTAAGGCGCCCCCAAATCGGGGGGCACCCCGAGAGCTGCGGCATCCCCAGAGGGTCCCTGACCCCCCCTCGGTGTCCCCAGGGTCGCCGCTGCTCAGCCTGAGGCTCTGCTCCTACGGCTTCTCGGGGGTCGGCATGGCCACCATGCTCCTGGGCTTCCTGGGCTGCCTGGGGGCCCTCAAGGAGGTCAAGGCCATGCTGGGGCTGGTGAGTCGGGGGGCTCGGGGGGGCCCGGGGGGGTTCGGGGAACCGGGAAGGGTGCGGGGCGGCTGTGCTGCAACTTCCTGGGGTGACCGCAGGGACACGTGGTGCCACCACATCCTGCACCGACCGGGGACAGCGGCGGAGAGGGGGGGACCCTGTGGGGTGGGGAGGGTCTGGGGGGCAGGTCCGGTTGACCCCCACCCCCCCGTATGTCCCCAAAGTACTTCGGGCTGCTGCTGCTGCTCCTCGCTGCCCAGATCACCGTGGCCATCATCGTCTACACGCAGCGCGCCGCTGTGAGTGCAGGGGCCCCGTCCCAGCTGGGGGGGACCCCTAGGGTCGGGGGGGACCCCGGGGCTCCGGGGGCGAGGCTGTGCTGACCCCTGTCCCCAGCTGGCTGCCAAGGTGGCCACCTACGCCGAGGAGCTGATCCGGAGCTACCCAGCCCAGGGACCACCTGGGGACCCCCACGAGAGCTGGGACGCTGTCCAGCAGCAGGTGAGACCCCCTCCCACAAAAGGAGCCCAGGACCACCCTACGGCCACCCCACTGACCCTCTGCCCCCCTCCCCAGCTCGGCTGCTGTGGCTGGAAGGGACCCCAGGACTGGGAGCAGCACGATGGGGACGGGGACAGAGCCATCGCCTGCTCCTGCCTCAGGGCACCCAACAGCACCCACGGGAGCCCGGAGGTGCTGCCCCACGGCCGCTGCCCCACGGCCGCCCCCCAGGACACCTTCCCCACGGTGAGGCACGGGGCAGTCGGGGGGTCCTGGAGCTCCGTGGGGGGCTCCAAGTTGACCCCCCAGCTGTCACCCCAGGGCTGCAAGGAGAGAGTCCAGAGCTGGCTGGCCGGAAACCTGGTCACCATCGTGGGGGCTTGCGTCGGCATCGGCCTGGGGGAGGTAGGGGGGATGCCCTGGGGCTGGGGGTGCTCGGAGGGCTGGGGGGGGGATGCCCTGGAGCGGGGGGCTGAGCTGGGGGACGGGGGGTGCTCGGAAGGCTGTGGGCCCATAGGTGCGGTGGGCTGAGGGGGCCAGGGAGGGTTCAGGGGAGGGTCCTAGGGGATTCAGGGTGGCCAGAAGGGTCAGAGGGGGTTCAGGGTGGCCGGGAGGGGTGTCAGGGGTCCGAGGGTTGGGGGGGGCTGATCCTGCTCTCTGCTCCCAGCTCTCCCTGCTGATGCTGTCGATGTTCCTGCTCCGGAACCTGGACTCTCGCTACGAGAAGATGCTGCGGGGGCTCTGAGGGGGCCGGGGTGGTGCGGGGGGGAAGCACGGAGGGCTTTGTGCTTCAATAAAAGCTGTTGGGAAGCAGCGGAACCGGGACGGGACCGGGAGCGCGCGGAGCAGCAGGGCCACGCCCCTTCCCTCTGACCACGCCTTTTCTGTCTGCCCCGCCCCTTTCTCTCTGAGCGGGAAGGGCTCGCGCCAGGCCCCGCCCCTCTCCTCGCCGTGAGGCGATTCCCGGCCCCCCCCCCCCCCCCCCCAACGGCTCCCCCTCAACCCCTCAGCGGCGCTCCCGGGACCCCCCGGGACCCCCGACACCGCCCCGGAGCACCCCGAACACCATGGCTGCAGAGGTTCCCTGCGCCCCGGGCGCCGTCATCCCCCTGCCAGGTGCGGGCACCATGGGGGAGCGGGGTGGGTGGCGAGGCGCCGGGCCCCTCCATAACGCGTGTCCCCCCCTCAGCCTCTGCCGAGAGCGGTTGCTCGGACGAGTTCGCCCTGGACTGCACCTTCGCTGCCTGCGACCCCGAGCGTACAGGTAGCCGCAGCCCCTGGGGCCGAGGTGGCTGCCCCCAGGCTGAGGTGGTGGTCCCTGAGCCCTCGGTCCACCCGCACAGGGCTGGTGCAGCCGCAACGGGTGGTGGAGTACGTGGCGGCCATGACCGGGCACAGCGGGCACGACGGGCGGCTGCGGGCGCTGCAGCAGGCCCTGGACCCCGCGGCAGCGGGCACGGCGCTGGACTGGAGCCGGTTCCGCAGCGCCATGGGCGCCTGGATCGCAGCGTGCCGGCAGGACGGGTCAGTGCCCAGAGATAGATGGGCCCAGGGCCCTGTGCCAGCCGGACCGGTCAGTGGTGCTGACCCACGGCTCCGTCTGTGCAGGGCCGAGGAGCAGGACATGGCCACTGGTGACGCTGGAGCAGTGCCAGCAGGTGGGCATTGGCACAGGAAAAGGGAGTCGGGGTGGCCCCGATGGGGACACAATTCCAGCCCGATGGGGACACAAACCCAGCCCACTGCGTCCCGTCCCACAGAGGACGAAGGACGCGCATCCCCAGCAGCCGCCCAGCTCCAGGGTGACAACACGGACACCACCAGCCCGTAAGTGCCCGCTGTGGGGACACCCCGCCATCCCTGGCCGTGCTCCCAGGAGCACCCCAGGACCTGTGGGACTCCCCAGCAGCGCCGAGGCCGCGGGGCTGCGGAGCCGTGCCCGGCAGCTGGCGGCCCAGAACACCAAACTGCAGCGGGACGCCGAGCTGGCCGAGGAGCTCAACGCGCGCCTGGCCGAGGAGATTGCGCAGCTCCAGGCGCAGCTGCGAAGGTGCTCCCGAGGGGCTCCCGAGGGGCCGGGGGCTGGGACTGCGTCCTGGCAAGGCTGAAGCGCCGTTTGCCCCTGGCAGCAGCCGGCAGGCGCTGGAGCAGGCCAGGGTGGCCGTGGAGGAGCTGGACGACATGAGGGCCGTGGTGAAGCGGCTGGAGGAGGAGAACACCGAGCTGCGGCGGCAGGCACGGCACGTGGTGAGAGGCTGAGCGGAGGTGCCCCGTGGTGCCACGCTGTCACACGGTGTCCCCTCACGGCCGGTGTCCCCTCACGGCCCTGCCCTCCCTCCCTCCCTCCCCAGGAGAAGGAGCAGCGCAGCCTGTGCTCACGGGCCGAGGGCCTGCAGGAGGAGGTCAGCCTGGCACTGGGGGCTGCCCCAGCGGGGCAGTGCCACAGGGAACCCCAGCCCTATTTCACCCTTGGCAGAACCAGCGGCTCCTCGCCGAGGGCCAGGGACTGCGGGAGCAGCTGCAGGCGCAGGCGGCTCGGGTGGCCAGCCTGGAGGTGAGCACAGTGGCCATGGAGCTGGGGGCTGCGTTGGACAGTGACAGTGCTGAGTCCCTGTCCCCATCCCTCTGCCCAGGCCCAGCTCTGCCGTGGCACTGCCCTGCTCTCTGCCCGGGACACTGCCCTTGCCCAGGTGAGCGCTGCTCAGTGACACTGCCGCCGCCTAAGCTGTCACCAGGGCCACCCCCGGCCCTGTCCCCCGGCCCCTCACTTCCAGGCCCTGTCCCACAGGCAGGGCAGAGGGCGCAGGAGCTGACAGCAGCACTGGAGGAGTACGAGCGGATGGTGCAGGTACAGGACAGCTGCCCTCGGTGTGGGCCCAGACAGCGGCCACAGAGCCCCTGGGTGGGCACAGCAGAGCCCCTGGGTGGGCACAGCAGAGCCCCAGGGCCAAGGACCCAAGGTGACACCCCCTTCTCCCCCGCAGGAATTGCGCCTGGAGACGACGCGGCTGCGGCAGCAGCTGGGCCAGATGCGGGACGCCTGGGCCATGTAGGGGGGGACACGTGGGCAGGGGACGTCCTCGGGAACCTTCACCTCGGCGTCCTCACCCTCTTCTTCCCCCCACAGGCGCCCGTGGTCCCCACGCAGCCAACTGGAGCTCCAGGCCACGGCGAGCCCGGTAAGGGTGGGCTCAGGGGGACCCTGCAGGGCCACCCCAGCACTGAGTGACCCCAAGGCTCTGCCCAGGACACAGGGGACAAGCAGGAGGAGGAGGACGAGGAGGACGCAGGGACAGCAGGAGGAGGCCTGGAGGGCAGCCCCGAGGAGGTGGCCAAGGCGGTGGCGCCCCAGGTGCCGCTGTCACCGTGGACGCTGCTGCTGTCACCGTGGGCTCTGGTGCTGCTGGCGCTGCTGGCCCTGCTCCACCTCTTGCCCCGCCAGTGGCCCCAGCCCCAGCTGCGCCACCGGAGCCCCCCGCCCCTGTGAGACTCCCAGTAAAGGCCGTTTGGGCAGCGCGTGTCCATCCCAGTCTGTACTGGCTCTCCCAAACCCTGTCCCAGTCCTCCCAGTGCACTCACGCAGGGCCAGAGCGGGGTGTCTGCATCAGCTTTATGAGCACTGCGCGGGGCCAGGCCGGGCCCCTCCCTGGGTCCCTCCGCGGCTCTGCAGATCCCGGTGTGGCCCCCAGGGGCCTCCAGCAGGGAGCTGGGGGGTCCCCGACTCTCACCAGTGGCACAGGGTGAGGGCCTGACGGTCCTCAGGGCATTCCCAGTGATCCCAGTATGCAGGAGCCCTCCCAGTACCGTGTCTGTCCCCAGGTACCACTCGGCCACTCAGGTCCCATCCTGCTCCAGTCTCGGGGGTCCCTGTGAGGGCTGGGGGGCGCTGAGGGGAATGAGCTCCCAGTGCTCCCCAGTGCTCCCAGTGTCCCCAGGACAGCCAGCACCCGCCGTGTCCCCAACACACACAGCGCCCCCCGTGCCCTCGCCGCCCTCTGCAGTGCCCCCAGTGCCCCCCGGTGTCCCCACCTGGGCACAGGGTCTCCTGCACAGTGCCCAGAGCACCGCCAGCAGGCCCAGGGCCCCCCCAAGTCCCCCCAGCAGCAGCAGCCCGTGTCCGGCGGGGCTGGGGGGGCCCTGCTTGGCCCCCAGGGTCCCCTCGTGCCGCTCAGCAGGTCTGCTCAGCGCCGGGCCTGGGGGGAGACAGGGGTCAGCAGCCGCCCTGGGGGGGGGTATGGGGGTCTCCCGGGGGTCCCGGGGGGTACCTGGGCGGCAGCGCAAGCGGGCGCAGCCGGGGAAGTGGGGGGGTCTCCCTTGCAGCCCCCCCAGGTGCTGCGCCAGGGTCTCCAGCAGCTGCGACACGTTCACCCTCTCCAGCCGGACACAGCCCTGGGGGTCCTGGGGAGATGGCACAGGAGCTCGCCCGGGGGACCCCAGACCCCTTCTGAACCCCCTTGGAAATGCCAGAAATGCCCCAGAGCTCCTGCACCCCCTCCGAGACCTCCAGAGTAGCCCTGGACACATCAGGGAACCCCCAGAGCCCCCAAGACCCCCAGAGTAGCCCTGGACACATCAGGGAACTCCTAAGAGCCCCCCAAGACCCCCAGAGTAGCCCTGGACACATCAGGGAACCCCCAGACCCCTGTGGGAACCCCAGAGCCCCTCAGACCCCAGACTCACCTTGGTCTCCCCTGGACCACCCAGAGCCCCCCAGTTCCCCCCCTCCAGGACCCCCAGCCCCCTGTGACCCCCCCCCCGGGGACCCCCACCCACCTGGATGTGACACTCAGCCACGAAGTGCAGCTGGGCGAGGAGGGTCCTGAGCAGGGGGGCCAAGTCCCTGCCCGCCACCCCCAGCATCCGCCGCAGAGCCAGCGCCCCAAAGTGAAGCCCCCAGAGATCAGAGCAGGCGCTGTCCTGGGGGGCCAGGGCAGGTTGGGATGTTGGGGGTCAGGGGTCTCGGGGGGGAGCAGGAACAGGGAGGGATTTGGGGGGTCAGGGGTCTCGGGGGGGGGGGGGGGCAGGAACAGGGAGGGATTTGGGGGGTCAGGGGTCTCGGGGGGGGGGGGGCAGGAACAGGGAGGGATTTGGGGGGTCAGGGGTCTCGGGGGGGGGGCCAGGAACAGGGAGGGATTTGGGGGGTCAGGGGTCCCGGGGGGGGCAGGAACAGGGAGGGGGGATTTGGGGGTGGGGGGCACACGTGGGATTGGGGGTCTCACTCACCGGCTCCAGGTTGCTGGGCATCGCCACGGGGTAGTCGAGGAGCAGCCAGGGGCTCTGTGGGAGGGGTGAGGGGGTCCCCAAAAACAGCCCGGAGGGCTGAGGGGGCGCTCAGGGGGTCCCCAGCGACCCTTTGGGGGTGAAGGGGCGCAGTCAGGGGGTTTTCGGGACCCTTCCCTGGGAATGAGGGAGTTTGTGGGGGTCCCGTGGGGGTCTCACCAGGTTGTTCAGGTGGGCGCTGAAGGTGCTGCTGATGGGGTTAAAGCCGAAGGAGCAGCAGCTGCCGAGGGCGGGCAGGGCCAGGAGCAGCAGGATTGGCGGCACCTGCGGGGGCGGCACCGGGGGGCTCTCAGGGGGTCCCGGAGGGGCACATTACCCGGGGGGGGGGGGTCGAGGGTTCCCCACTTACCAGAGCAGAGCAAGGGGGGGACACGTCCATGGCGGTGCCGAGCTGTGGACGGCGCACGGGGACGCGCGAGCGCTCCCGGAGCCCCCCCGGGACCCCCCAGGACCCCCTCGGGACCCCCCGGGACCCCCTCGGGCCGCCGCGGAGCCGCCGCCGAAAGCGAAAGCGGGAGCGGGCCGGGAGGGGGCCCAGGAAACCCGAGAGGGCAGCGGGACACGCCGAGCCGCCCCCTCGCACCCACCCCGCGGGGCCCCAAGGGCCCCCTCCTCACCCCGGGACCCCCGCCCCAACCCCGCGGGGGCTCCGGCGCTCGGGACCCCCGCCCGGCCCCGCTGAGCTTTGGGTGCGGCTGCCCCGAGCGAGGGAGGGGGGCCGGGGCGTCCGGGCACGTGCAGGGGCGGGGCACCCCCAAAAACATCCCCCCCAAAATTCCCCCCCCCCCCCCCAAATTGTCCTCCCCAAAATTTCCCACCCCACTGCAGCCCGAGACCCCCGCGGTCCCCCCCAAACACAGACACGACAGCGGCTGCGGCTCGGAGCGCTTTATTGGGGAGGGGGTCCCGAGGGGCGGGGCTGGACGGGCACAGCGCGAGGTCCGAACTCCCCGCAGATTTGGGGGGGGTGGGGGGGGGTCTCAGGGGGCGCCCCCCGGCAGCCAAAGGCAGCGGGGGCGGGTGCAGCGCAGCTCCAGCTCCCGCTCCGTGCTGGGGGGGGGGTCCTGCCCCGGGACCCCCAGGAGCCCCGCCGGGACCCCCCAAACGCGGGGGACGCTCGCGGCAGAGGCCCAGGCACAGTCCTGGGGGGTGACGGGACATGAGAGGCGACAGCCGGGGACAGCCGGGGGTGCCCCCCCACCCCAAAGCCCCCCACAGCAGCCGTCCCACGGCTCGGAACCCCCAAAACGTCACAGCCCAGTGCCCATCCCCCTTCCCCCGCGTGCCCTCCGCTGTCCCCTCCCCCGTGTCCCCACATTGCCCCCCCCAAATGTCCCGCACCGCCCCCGCACTCACCGCGTCCCCCCCGCACAGCCACAGCCCGTCCGGGCGCTGCCGCGCCAGGCGAGATCCGCAGCTCCGGGAAGCGCCGGGAAGCACCGACAGGGCCCCCCCCGGCAGCCCCGCGGCCACCAGAGCCTGGGGACACAGGGGAAGGGGCGGCGTCACCGGGGGGGGGGTCCGGGCGATGGAAGGGGACGGGGGGTCCCGGAGGGGTTCGGGAGGGAACGCGATGGGCACAGGAGGCACAGGGGAGGTCCGGGGGGGACACAGGGGAGCTCCCGGAGGTCGCAGGGGGCACATGGGGGTCACCCGGGGGTCAGGGGGGCATCACGGGGGGGTCTCGGTTCCGCACCTTCCGCAGCCGCTGTGCGGCACCGGCGCCGCCAGGGGGCGCCACCACCACGACCGCGTTCCCGAGCGCCAGCGCCGGGAGGAGGAGCTCCAGCGCCAGGAGGCGGGGCCAGCCCCAGGCCACGCCCAGCACTCCGAGAGGCCGCCTCGTCAGCAGGGCCCGCCCCCCGGGCAGCTCCTGCAGCGGGATTGGCCACGCCCGGTCAGAGGCCACGCCCACTCACCGAACAGACGCGCCCCTTTCTCCACCCCCTTTGGCCACGCCCACCTGCACGGCCCCGCCCGCGCGCTCCGCTCGCTCCGCCCAGCGCAGCAGCGCCCCCCGCAGGCTCCCGCCGCTGTCGCCGCCGTCGCCGTCCTCGGGGGTCCCGGGACCCCCCGGCAGCGCCGCCGCCGCCCCCCGCAGCACCCGGGCCCGCGCCGGCCCCGGCAGCCGCCCCCACCTGAGGGGAACGAGGGTGTCGGGCACCAAGCCCCCCTCCCCGAGGGGTCCCGAGGTCGGGGACACCCCTGAGGGGGTCGGGGACATCCCGGGGGGGTTTGGGGACACCCCCGGAGGGGTTGGGGACACCTCTGGGGGGGTCGGGGACACCCCTGGGGGGGTTGGGGACACTCCGGCGGGGTTGGGGACACCCCTGGAGGGGATGCGGACACCCCCGGGGGTCACCCCACCCACCCCTGCACTCACCCCGGGGCGGCCCCGCGGGCGGCGGCCACGGCCTGGGCCAGCTCGGGATCGCCGGGGTCATCCAGGGTCACCGGGGGGCTGTGGGGGGGACAAAGGACACAGGGGTCAAAGGGCATGGCCATGGGAAGGGCATCGGGGGCACGGGGACCCCCACGAGAGGAACAATCAGGGGGGTCCTGAGGGGCACACGGGACCCTCTGGGGGGGCAGGATAGGGGCTGGGACCACCCCGGGTGGGGGGAAGAAGGGGATCCTGGGGTGCTAAACTGGGGTCCCAGACTTGGAGTTCTTGTCCTGGGACCCCCCAAGTTTGGGGTCTCCGTCCTGGGGAGGGGTCCCTGTCCCATCAGGGGGTACCTGAGCGGCTCCTCCGCCTTGGGGGGCTGTTCCCAGGGGGGGCACCCGAACTCTCGCAGCACCTGGAGGGAGCGTGGGGCGGGCAGAGCCCATCTGCAACGGCACAGGACCCCCAACCCCCACCCTGGGGACCCCCAAAACCCACCCCACCCCCCCAGGACACCTCCACGTCCCTCCAGCTTCTCCAAGACCCCCCAGACCCCCCCGGACCCCCCCCAGAGACCCCCTTGGCTCCCCCCACCTCATGCAGGTCGCAGCCCCCGAAGGGCTGGGGCAGCTCCAGGGAGTTGAGGGACACCAGGCCCTGGGGCAGCCTGCGGAGGGGTCAGCGCTCAGCGGTCACTCCTGGCCTGGCCTGGGGCTCAGGGGGCGCCGGTCACTCCCGCCCTCGGGGTCAGGGCGTGGCGGTCACCTGTCCGCCGTGTCCAAGGCCACGGTGATGTCCTGGGCCCAGAGGGCGGCGGCGGTGGCGTGGGGCAGCGCCGAGGCCACGGCCACGGCCTCGGAGGGGCTGCGCACGGGCAGCAGCACCAGCACCGGCCCCGGGACCTGGGGGGGACAGGGGGTGCTCAGAGGGTCCCCAAGGGCACCCCCGACCCCTCAGGGGCACCCAGGGACACCCCCAACATCCCCCAGGGGCACCCAGGAGCAGTCAGGGGTACTCCCAAGCCCCCCCAGGGGCACCCCCAACACCTCCCGGGGGTGCCCAGGGGCGCTCAGAGGGTCCCCAAGGCACCCCCGACACCCTCAGGCGCACCCCCCGACCCCCCCGGGCACCCACCGGCTCCCGCAGGCAGCGCGAGGTCGGGGCCACCCCCGAGATCAGCGTGGGGGGGTAGAAACGCCGCCCCCCCCCCCGGCAGCGTCGGCAGAGGAGCCTGGAACACCTGGGAGCAAAAATAGGGGGGGTGGGGGTCCCAATGAGGTGGGGGGGGGACACTCAGAGTGACACCTGGGGCAGCCCCGAAGGGACCCCACAATGTCCAGGAATCCCCAAACCCCCCCCCACCCCAAAAACCTCCAAATTTCCCCCAGAAAACACCCCAAACTCCCCTCCCCTGCCCACCCCAATGTCCAGGAACCCTCAAGCCCCCCCCCCCAAACCCCACACCCGGCGTCCCCCTCCTCACCCCGTGTCCCCCCGTGTCCCCCCGTGTCCCCCGGGTCACCTGCGCGCCCTCCTCCCGCGCCTCCCGCAGCAGCTCCTCGGGCGGGGCCGTCCCGGGGGGCAGCGGCCCCACCTCGGTCCGGGGGTCCGTGGGGTCCCCCAGGCGCAGCCCCCCGAGCCGGGCCCGGAGCCGCCGCTCCAGCGCCGGGACCACCGAGTCCTGGGCCAGCAGCACACAGCCCCCCGAGGCGGGCAGCTGGGGACACAAGGGGACAGCAGGGACATCATCAGGGACAGCAGAGACATCAGCAGAGACAGACAGGACAACAGGAACGTCATCAGGGACAGGCCAGGGAAACGCACACAGCGGCCCCGAAACAAACCCAAACGCCTCCCAAAAATCCCCCCACAAAAACCTCCCAAAAATCCCCCACAAAAACCCTGAAACAAACCCAACCTTCTCCTGAAAAACTGTCCCAAACCCACAAAAAAACCCAAAAAACCAACCCTGAAACCTCCCCGAAAGGCTCACCGAAAAAACCTTCAGAAACCAGCAAACCCCCGCAATCCCCCCCCCCAAAAAACCCCAAAAAATCCCCAAAATCCTCCAAAACCTCCCCAAAAAGCCCCCCCTACCCAAGAACCCTGAAAAAAACCCAAAATTCCCCCCAAAACCCCCCCGAGCCCCCAGCCCCACCGTGGCCACAGCGGCGGCACTGGCGCTGTCCAGGTCGGCCGAGTCCAGCACGATGACAACGAGCCGGCCCCCCCGGGGACCCCCCTCCAGGCGCGGCCCCCGCAGCGGGGACCCCCAGAGGCGGCACCGGAGATCGGCCTGGGGAGGGGGACAAAGACACGGGAACACGGTGTGGGGACAGGGACAGGGACAGGGACATGGGGACCCCCAGAGGCGGCACCGGAGATCGGCCTGGGGAGGGGGACAAAGACACGGGAACACGGTGTGGGGACAGGGACAGGGACAGGGACATGGGGACCCCCAGAGGCGGCACCGGAGATCGGCCTGGGGAGGGGGACAAAGACACGGGGACAGGGACAGAGTGTGGGTACAGGGACCTCACTTTGGGGGGGTGGTCCCGTTGTTGTCCCCTCCCCCTGGGCGTGGCCCCTGGGCGTGGCCCCCGTACCTGCTCGGTTCCCAACCAGGTGACCGCTGCGATCCCGGGGTGGTCGCGCAGGGCCCGGGGCAGGGCCGGGGGTCCCGCCAGGACGTTGAGGACCCCCGGGGGCAGCGCCGCCCCCTCCCCGCCCAGCTCCGCCAGCAGCAGCAGCGGCGGCGCCGCCGCCGGGGGGGCCACGAGCACCGCCGTGTTCCCTAGGGGCACCAGGGCGGGTGGGGGGACCCCAAAAGGGGCTGGGACACCCCCAGGGACACCCCGAAACCCCCAAAAGGGGCTGGGACACCCCTGGGACCCCCCCATAGACACCCCAGAACCCTGGGACCCCAAAAGGGACTGGGACACCCCAACAGGGGCACCCCAAAACCCCCAAAAGGGGCTGGGACACCCCTGGGACCCCCCCTGGGGCTGGGACACCCCCCATAACCTCCCCAAAACCCTGGGACCTCAAAAGGGGCTGGGACACCCCAAAAGGGGCACCCCCCTAGGGCTGGGACCCCCCCAGGGCTGGGCCCCCCAGGGTTAGGACCCCAAAAAGGGACACTGGGACACCCCAAAACTGCCGGGACTCCCCGCGGGGACACCCCAGAAACCGTGGGATCCCAAAAGGGCCACCCTCCCAAGGACAGCCCAGAACAGCCGTCCCCATTTGTCCCCAGGGTCCCCATTTGTCCCTGTTTGTCCCCAGTGTCCCCACCTGTCCCTGTTTATCCCCAGTGTCCCCCCTGCACTCACCCATGGCCAGGAGTGGCCCCAATTTCCAGAGCAGCTCCGGCAGCGAGCAGGGACCGGCCAGGACCAGGGCCACCACCCCTGAGGGGACAGGGCCACCATGGGGACACCCAGGGGACACCCAGGGGACAGTGACACCATGGGGACAGCGAGCAGGGACCGGCCAGGACCAGGGCCACCACCCCTGGGGGGACACCGCAGGGACAAGGCACAGCCAGAGAGGATGAGGGAACAATGTGGGACAATGGCACTCACCCGAGGGCTCAAGGGACACCTTGGGGACCCTTTAGTGACACTTTGGGACAACGGCACTCATCCAAGGGCCCAGGGGACACCTTGGGGACACTCTGGGGCCCTTTGGTGACAGTGGCACTCACCCAGGGGACACCTTGGGACACCTTGGGGACACCTTGGGGACCCTTTGGGGACAGTGGCACTCACCCAGGGGGCGCCACCGCCCCTCGGGGGGCTCCAGCGCCCGCAGCGGCCGCAGCCCCGGCTCCAGCTCGGCCCCGAGCGTCCGGCACAGGGGGCGCCCCCCGGCCAGGGCCAGCAGCGCCCCCAGGGCCGCCCCGGGGTCACCCTCGAGCGTGGCAGCCAGCCTGGGGGGACACGGGGGTCACGGGTCACACAGGGGTCACACAGGGGTCACACAGGGGTCACCCGGGGTCAGGGGTCACTCACCTGGCCAGGTGCTGCGCCCGCCGGGGCCCCCCCAGCCCCGCCCAGGCCTCGGCCGCTGCTGCTGCCGCTGCCACGGCCACGGCCACGTCCGAGCGGTCCCCAGAGGGCACCGCGGCCACCACGCGGCCTGGGGACACAGGATGGACACTGACCGCTGGACACTGACCACTGACCCCAAACACCAACCCTGACCACTGACCACTGACCCCGAGCTGTCCCCAGAGGGCACCGCGGCCACCGTCCGGCCTGGGGACACAGGATGGACACTGACCACAGGACACTGACCACTGACCTCAACCAACCCCGAACTGTCCCCAGAGGGCACTGCAGTCAATGTCCGGCCTGGGGACACAACAGGGGATGGACACTGACCACTGGACATTGACCACTGACTGCTGACCCCAAACCCCAACCCTGAGCCCACCCCCATGACCCTGCCCCAATCCCTGACCCTGGTCTGCCCCAGTGACCCCAAACCTGGGACCTTGACCCTTGACCCCAATCCCTGTCCCTGTCCCTCAGTGTCCCCTATCCCTGTCCCTGTCCCTCAATGTCCCCTGTGTGTCCCCAATCCTGGTCCCTGTCCCTCAGTGTCCCCTGTGTGTCCCCTCAGCGTCCCTTGTGTGTCCCTAGTCCCTGTCCCCGTACCCGTGGTGGCCTCGCGGCACTCGAGGCTCTCCCTCCCCTCGGGTCTCATCCAGGTCCCGTTCACGAAGTGTCCGAGGCTGCGCCCGTGGGACTCCAGCCATGCCTGGGGGACAGGGGGGACACAATGGGACCCCTCCCCAGGACCCCCCCCCAGGACAGCCCGAGACCCCTCTGGGACCCCCCGAGATCCCCCGGGACCCCCCAGCCCCGGCCCGGCCCTCCACACACCCCCAGACGACCTTGGGCCCACGGGGGGACTTTGACCCCGACGCACCCACGGCACCCCGGGCTCCCCCCGGGACCGGGACCCCCCCAGCACCCCCAAGACCCCTGAGACCCCCCCAGGACCCCACCAGAACTCCCCCATCCTCACGGGACCCCCCAAACCCACCCCAATTCCCCCCCCGGTGCCTCCCCCAGCCCCATTATTTCCCTCGGGACCCCCCCAGACCCCTCCCGAGTCTTGAGGAGGCTCCCAAGAGGCCCCCGAGACCGCCCCGGACTCTGAGGGAACCCCCAGGACCCCCCGAGCCCCCCCAGGACCCCCAGAACCCCCCCGGAGCCCCCTCACAGCCCCCCCCAGGACCCCCAGGGGAACCCCCAGGGCCGCCCTCACCTCGCCCGGGTTGGGCCCGCCGGGGATCGGCCCCTCCTCCATGGTGGCGAAGATTTCGGGGACCGGGGGAGCCCCGAGGGCCGCCAGAGCCGCCATCACCGCCGAGCAACCACCGAGACGGGCGGGGCGGGCCAGAGCGGCCCGGGAAACCACCGAGACGGGCGGGACAGGCCAGAGCGGCCCCGGAATCACCGAGATTCGCCGGAACTGGCCAGAGCGGCACCGGAACCACCAAATTTCACCGGAAGTGGCCAGAGCGGCACCGGAACCACCGAGATTTACCGGAAGTGGCCAGAGCGGCACCGGAACCATTGAGATTTACCGGAAATGGCTAGAGCGGCACCGGAACCACTGAGATTCACCGGAAGTGGCCAGAGCGGCACCGGAACCACCGAGATTCACCGGAAGTGGCCAGAGCAGCACCGGAACCACCGAGACTGGGCCGACGTTGCCAGAGCTGCCTCGGTAACCATGGGGACGGGTCCGCGCCGGAAGCGGAAGTGGCGGGAGGTGCAGGCGCGGTGAGGGCGGCCCGGGGGGGTCCGGAGCGGTTTCGGGGCTCCTGGGGGGTCTCGGGCGGTTCCCGGGGGGTCCCGGAGCTCTCGCTTCCCTCAGGCCATGGCGGACCCGTCGCTGCTCTCGGCCGAGCTGGAGGCGGACGAGGAGGAGGAGGCGGCGGCGCTGCGGCGGCTGCTGCTGCAGGTGGGGCCCGGGGCCGGGGCCGGTTCCGCTCCCGGTGCCGGTGCCGGTTCTGACCCTCCCGGTTCCCGCAGGTGGCCCCGGACCCTGAGGAGGCGCCGAGCGCCGGCCCCGCCCGGGCCGTGACCCCGCAGCCGGGTACGGGGGCTCGGGTGGATTTTAGGGGCTCGCGTGGGTTTTGGGGGGGCTCTCTTGGATTCCCCTCCCCTCAGGTCTGTGTGTCAAGGCCCGCGAGGCGGGCGGGGGTCCCAAGGTGCATTTTGGGGGGGTTTTGGGGGTCTCTATTGTATTTTCCCCCCCAGGTTTCTGTGTGAAGACGCGCGAGGCGGGCGGGGGTCCCAAGGTGTTCCTCAACGTTTGCCACTCGCCCGAGGTGCCGCCCCCGCCGCCCGTGCCCCCCCCGGGGCTGCAGCAGCTCCTGCGGGACCCCCCCGGCCCCGGCGGCTCCTTCCGCATCCCCATGAGCCTGGGGGAGCCGCACGCCGAGCTGGACCGAGGTCAGGGACCCCTCCCCAAAATACCCCCCCGCCCCAGAGACCCCTCCCCACAATACGCCCCCAACCCTGCTGTGACCCCGCAGGGGGAAGGGGCTGCACGGCCTACGACGTCGTGGTGAACTCGGGGTTCTTCAGGACGCTCAAGGTGGGGCTGGGGGCGTCAAATGGGGTCTGGGGGGGTTAAATGGGGTCTTGGGGCTCCTGGGGGTGAACTTGGGGTTTTTCAGGACGCTCAAGGTGGGGCTGGGGGCTTCTGGGGGACTTAAATGGGGTCTGGGGGGGTTAAATGGGGTCTGGGGGGGTTAAATGGGGTCTGGGGGCTTCTGGGGGTGAACTCGAGGTTCTTCAGCACACTCAAGGTGGGGCTGGGGACATTAAATGGGGTCTGGGGGTGTTAAAGAGGGTCTGGGGGCTCCTGGGGGGTTAAATGGGGTCTGGGGGTGAACTCGGGGTTCTTCAGGATCCTGCAGGGGGGGCTGGGGGGAGAAATTGGGGTCTGGGGGCTTCTGGTGGGGTCTGGGTGGTGGTCATGGGGTTCTCCAGGTGGGTCAAGGTGGGTAATTGGGTCTGGGGTCTCTTTGGTGAGGGCTCATGGTGTGAATTGGGTCTGGGGTCTCTTTGGTGAGGGCTCATGGTGTGAATTGGGTCTGGGGTCTCTTTGGTGAGGGCTCAGGGTGTGAATTGGGTCTGGGGTCTCCCTGTGGAGGGTCAGGATGTGAATTGGGTCTGGGGTCTCCCTGGGGAAGGCTCGTGGTGTGAATTGGGTCTGGGGTCTCCAGGCCGACCCCCTGTACCTGGAGTTCTTCCTGACCGTGGCCCTGGAGGGGCTCTCGGACAAGTACGGGGTGGAGCTGGAGCTCACCGGTGAGTCTGGGGGCTCCGGGGGGCAGACCCCTCCCCAAATTGACCCTGACCCCCCAGGACCCCTCCCTAAATTGCCCCAGGCTGGCACGTGCTGCGGAACCGGCGCTGCCCGGGACCCCCGGGACCCCTCCCCACAATAACCCGGGACCCCTCCCCACAATAACCCCGGGACCCCTCCCCACAATAACCCGGGACCCCTCCCCACAATAACCCCGGACCCCTCCCCACAATAACCCTGGGACCCCTCCCCACAATAACCCGGGACCCCTCCCCACAATAACCCCAGACCTCTCCCCACAATAACCCCGGACCCCTCCCCACAATAACCGCGGACCCCTCCCCAATTGCCAGGCTGGCGCGTGCTGCGGAACCGGCGCTGCCTCGGCTCCATCGCGGCCCAGAACATCCGGGCGCGACCCCAGCCCCGCATCCAGGAGCTGCCGGGGTGAGCAGGACCCCTCCCCAAATTAACCAAAATACCCTGGGACCCTTGGGACCCCTCCCCAAATACCCCACAGCCTGGCCCCAGCCCCAGCCCCGCATCCAGGAGCTGCCGGGGTGAGCGGGACCCCTTCCCAAAATACCCCTGACACCCCCGGGACCCCTCCCCAAATTAAACCTCATCATCCTGGGACCCTTGGGACTCCTCCCCAAACACACCCAGGGCCCCCCAGCCTGACCCCAGCCCCACATCCAGGAGCTGCTGGGGTGACGGGAACCCCTGGGACCCCTCCCCAAAAGCCGCGGAGACCCCCGGGCCCCCCCCGTTCGTGGTCGTGGCCTCGCCCTCGGCTCAGGAGCCGCGGGAGCTGCAGGCGAGGGTGCACCTGGGACAGGTGGGGAGCGGGAACGGGGGCTGGTGGGGGGACTGGGGGGACTGGGGGGGAATTGGGGATAATGGGGATACTGGGGGGACTGGGGGGGGAACTGGGGATACTGGGGGGGAACTGGGGATATTGGGGATGCTGAGGATATTGTGGGGGACTGGGACAGATCTAGGGTCAACTGGGAGGAACCGGGTATTGTGGGGGTACTGGGAGGGGACTGGGGGGCACTGGGAGGGACTGGGGGGCACTGGGGGCTGTGCTGGGAGGGGTCTCCACCCTCCTTGGGGGGGTCGGGGCCGCAGTGGGCGTGCCCTGACGTTGGCCCCGCCCAGGAGGGGGCGGGCTCTCTGTGGCTGGGGCTGAGCGAGGAGCGGCTGCTGCTGCTGCGCCCGGCGCCGCCGCCGGGGGGCGCTCCCGGGGCCCCTCCGGGCCGCCAGGGGGCGCTGCTGGAGCTGGGGCTGCCGCTGCGCATGCGTGCCGACCCCGCGCGGGGCCGCGCGCGTTTCCACCGCCGCTCCAAGGTAACCATGGCAACGGCGGGGGAGGGACACGCCCCCTCCCACCTGGGGCACGCCCCCTTCCCACCGGGGGCACGCCTCCCGCTGACCTGTGGCCACACCCCCCGCAGGTTCTCACGGTGACGATGCCGCTGCTGCGGGCATGAGGGACCCCCGAAAAACCCCCAGGAGACCCCCAAAAAACCCACCCGGGACCCCCCGAAAAACCCACCCGGGACTCCCCAAGAAACCCACCCGGGACCCCCCGAAAAACCCACCCGGGACCCCCCAAGAAACCCACCCGGGACCCCCCGAAAAACCCACCCGGGACCCCCCAAGAAACCCACCCGGGACCCCCCGAAAAACCCACCCGGGACCCCCCGAAAACCCACCCGGACCCCCCCAAAATCCCACCTGGGACCCCCCCCGGACCCCCCAGTACCCCAGACCTCTTTGGGGCCGTTTTCAGGATGCTCCTGAGCCCCCCCAGCCACTCAGGGACCCCCCAGGATTGTCCAGGACCCCCTCCCGACCCCTCAGCCCCCTCCCCTTCCCCTTTTTTGGTACAAACCCCCCAAATAAAATAAAATAAAAGCCAAACCGTTGTCCCGTTCTGATTGGGCCGTGCCCCCCCGGTGCCCCCCCCGGCGCAGGGGGATTTGGGGGGGGGGGCCGGGGGGGATTTGGGGATTTAGGGCTGATCCGGGCCGGGGGGGCCGGGGGGGCGCCCAGAGCTGCCCGGGAGCCGCCCCGGGAGCGGCGCCGGGCGCGGGGGATCTGGGGGGGGTCCCGGGGGTCCCGCGGTGATGGTGGAGCCCTGAGGCGGCGATGGAGTTCAACAGGGAGGAGTTCAGGAGGCAGCTGGGGGCCGGGCTGGGCCGGCTGCACCGGTGAGACCCCCGGAGTGGGGATGGGGAGGGGTCCTGGGGGGGCTGCACCGGTGAGACCCCCGGGGTGTCCGGGGAGGGGTGGGGACTGGGGAGGGGTCCTGGGGGGGCTGCACTGGTGAGACCCCCGGGTGGGGACCCCCGGGTTTGGGGAGGGGTCCGGGGGGGCTGCACCGGTGAGACCCCCTGGTTTGGGGAGGGTCTGTTGAGCTTTGGGGGGGTCGGGTTTTCTGGAAAGATTTGAGGGGGGTCAGGTTTTCCGGGGGGTTTTGGGGTCGGGTTTTGGGGGTTTGGGGGTCTCGGGTTTGCCGGGAGTTTTGGGGGGTCTCGGGTTTGGGGGGTCACTTTGCCGTGGAGGATTTGGGGTCGGGTTTGCCGGGGTTTTGGGGGATCTTGGGTTTTCTGGGGTTTTTTGGGGGGGTCTCGGGTTACCCTGGGGCTTTGGGGGGATCAGGTTTGGGGGTCTTGGGTTTCCCGGGGGAATCCGGGGGGATTTGGGGTCGGGCTTTCCGGGGGTCTTGGGGGATCGGGGTTTGGGGGGTTTGGGGAGGGTCACATTTGCCGGGGGTTTGGGGGCGTCTCGGGTGCCCCCCCCCCTGTGTCACCTCCCCCGCTCGTGTCCGTGCCACGCGTGTCCCCGGCCCGGCCCCTCCCCTGTCCCCCCCGTGTCCCCCCCATCCCCGTCCCTGTCCCCGTGTCCCCCCCGTGTCCCCCCCCCCGTGTCCCCTCCCGGCTGTCGCCGCCACCGCGGGGATTAGAGAGAGATTTAATCGGCTGCGGGGGGGGGGGACACGGGGACAGGGGGGGACGCGGGGGGGGACAGGGGACAGGAAGGGGCTGGGGACACGGAGAGGGCACGGGGGGGACACGGAAGGGAAGGGGGACACGGAGAGGACACGGGGACACCAGGGGGAAAAGGGACACGGGGGGGACAAGGGGACACGAGGGGGGGACACATGGACAAGGGGACACGAGGAGTAAAAGGGATCCGGGGCGACATGGTGGGGGGAAAGGGACATGGGGGATAGGAGGGGACAGGGGGAATGCGGGGACCCGGGGGGACAGGGGGTGACACAGAAGGGAAAAGGGACACCGGGGGGACAAGAGGAAGTGGCAGAGGAAAAGGAGACATAGAGACACAGGGAGGGGAACGTGGGGGACACGGGGGGGGGACACAGGGACATAGCAGGGGAAAAGGGACACAGGGACACGGGGCGGTGGACACTGGGGACACGGGGGGACCGGGAAAAAGGGCACAGAGGGATTGGGGGAAAAGGGACGCGGGGGGAAAGGGACACAGGGACACGGGGACACGGGGGGGAAAGGGGCAAAAGGGCAATGACTGCGCAGGCTCCTGGAGCGGCGGCAGGACGACCCCGAGAGCCTGGGGCTGGGCTCGGGGGGGCTCACGGGCGGGACCCCCAATGCCCCCGGTGTCCCCCGGTGTCCCCTCGGTGTCCCACAGCCCCGGTGTCCCCGGTGCCCCTCGGTGTCCCCTCGGTGTCCCACAGCCCCGGTGTCCCCTCGGTGTCCCCGGTGCCCCTCGGTGTCCCCTCGGTGTCCCACAGTCCCGGTGTCCCCCCGGTGTCCCACAGCCCCGGTGTCCCCTCGGTGTCCCACAGCCCCGGTGTCCCGCAGGTTCCTGGAGCGCCGCCAGGATGACCCCGAGAGCCTGGAGCTGAGCTCGGGGGGGCTCACGGGCGGGACCCCCACGGGCCCGCGCCCCCCGGTGCTGGACTGCACCTTCTGCGGGCTGCCCCGGCGCTACGGCATCGCCATCCTCTGCGGCATCGGCTTCTGCATCAGCTTCGGCATCCGCTGCAACCTGGGCGTGGCCGTGGTCAGCATGGTCAACCCCGCCCACGGGCAGGTGAGGGGGCAGGTGTGGGGTCAGCATGGTCAACCCCGCCCACGGGCAGGTGAGGGAACAGGTGTGGGGTCAACCCCGCCCACGGACAGGTGAGGGAACAGGTGTGGGGTCAACCCCGCCCACGGGCAGGTGAGGAGGCAGGTGACGGGGCAGCCCCACCCACAGGTAGGTATGGGGTCAGGTATGGGGGCACCTGGGGTCAACCCCGCTCACGGACAGCTACGGGGGCACCTGTGGGGTCAGGTGTGAGGTCAGCGGGGTCAGCTCTGGGCCAGCTGTGGGGTCAATTTGGGGTCACCCGTGGGGTCAGCTCGGGGTCACCTGTGGGGTCACTGGGGGGGTACAGGTGTGGGGTCAGTACGGTGTCACCTGTGGGGACAGGTGTGGGGTCACTGTGGAGACACAGCCAGGTGTGGGGGACACACACCTGTCCAGGGCGTGTCCGAGGCGTGTTCAGGGCGTGTCCAGGGCGTGTCCAGGGCGTGTCCAGGCCCCGCCCCAGCGGCCCCTCCCCTCCCCACAGCGCGCCCAGTTCAACTGGGACCCCGAGACCGTGGGAATGATCCACGGCTCCTTCTTCTGGGGCTACATCGTCACGCAGATCCCCGGCGGCTTCATCGCGCAGAAATTCGCCGCCAACAGGTGAGCGGGGCGGGGGCCGGGGGCGGGGCCGGTGCAGGTGTGTCCCGGGTGTCACCCAGGTGTCCCCGCAGGGTGTTCGGGCTGGCCATCGTGTCCACCTCGGTGCTCAACATGCTGATCCCGTCGGCCGCGCGCACGCACGTGGGCTGCGTCATCGCCGTGCGCGTCATGCAGGGCCTGGTGGAGGTAATTTGGGGTGAATTCGGGGGATTTTGGGCTGGTTTTGGGGTATTTGGGGCGGTTTCCGGGTGGGTTTTGCCGTTCAGCTGCTGAGGTTGGGGCGTGGCCGGGGTTGGGTGTGTCCCTCTCCATCAGGGTGTGGCAGTGTGGGCGTGGTCGGGGCTGGGTGTGTCCCTGACAATCAACGTGTGTCCTGGTGGGCGTGGTCGGGGTTGGGTGTGTCCCTGCCCATCAGGGCGTGTCCCGGTGGGCGTGTCCCGCCCTGACCCCGCCCCTTTCCCGGCAGGGCGTGACCTACCCCGCCTGTCACGGCATCTGGAGCAAGTGGGCGCCGCCCCTGGAGCGGAGCCGGCTCGCCACCACGGCCTTCTGCGGTAATGTGGGTCTGGGGGCTTCGGGGGGCTTTGGGGGGATCTGGGGGCTTTGGGAGCCACCGGGCCACCACGGCCTTCTTTGCGGTAATGTGGGTCTGGGGGCTTCGGGGGGTCTGGGGGGTCTGGGGGTGACAGGGGGATATGGGGGGATCCCGGGGGATCCCCACTGACGCCCCCTTCCCCAGGTTCGTACGCAGGGGCCCTGGTGGCCATAATGCCCCTGGCTGGGGTCCTATGGGGATTTGGGGGTCTGGGGGAGTCCCAGGGGGGTCCCAGGGATATGGGGGGGTCCCGGGGGTCTCAGGGGGTTTGGGGGTCCCCACTGACGCCCCCTGCCCCCCCAGGTTCGTACGCAGGGGCGGGTGGTGGCCATGCCCCTGGCCGGGTCTTGGTGCAGTACACGGGGTGGAGCTCCGTGTTCTATGTCTACGGTGAGACCCCCGGGACCCCCTGAGCACCCCCGGGACCCCCTGAGCACCCCCGGGACCCCCTGAGCCCCCGGGGACCCCCTGAGCACCCCCGGGACCCCCGGGATACCCCCTGAGACCCTGGGGACCCCTGCCCACCCTGGGACCCCCTGAGACCCCCGGGACCCCCTGAGCACCCCCGGGACCCCCGGGATACCCCCTGAGACCCTGGGACCCCTGCCCACCCTGGGACCCCCTGAGACCCCCGGGACCCCCTGAGCCCCCTTGGGGGACCCCTCCCAGTGCTCCCAGTAACCCCAGTGTCCCGCAGGCAGTTTCGGGGTGCTCTGGTACCCACCCCAGTTACCCCAATGACCCTTCCCAGTATCCCCAGTATCCCCAGTAACCCCAGTATCCCCAGGCAGTTTCGGGGTGCTGTGGTACCAATCCCATTGCCCCCATTGACCTGTCCCGGTGCTCCCAGTATCCCCAGTAACCCCAGTATCCCCAGGCAGTTTCGGGGTGCTCTGGTCCCTCTCCCAGTGATCCCATTGACCTGTCCCGGTGCTCCCAGTATCCCCAGTAACCCCAGTATCCCCAGACAGTTTCGGGGTGCTCTGGTACATGTTCTGGGTGATCCCATTGCCCATTCCCAGTATCCCCAGTATAAATAGTTTTCCCCCAGGCAGTTTCGGGGTGCTCTGGTACATGTTCTGGGTGCTGGTGTCCTACGAGAGCCCAGCCCAGCACCCGACGATCTCGCCCGAGGAGCGGAAATACATCGAGGAGAGCATCGGGGAGAGCGTGGGCAGCAACCCGCTGCTGGTTAGACTGGGATGGACTGGGAATGGGCACTGGGGTCACTGGAGGGACTGGGATGGACTGGAATGGTCACTGGGATGGGCACCGGGGAGAGCGTGGGCAGCAACCCGCTGCTGGTTAGACTGGGATGGACTGGGAATGGGCACTGGGGTCACTGGGAGGGACTGGGATGGACTGGGAATGGTCACTGGGATGGGCACCGGGGAGAGCGTGGGCAGCAACCCGCTGCTGGTTAGACTGGGATGGACTGGGAATGGGCACTGGGGTCACTGGGAGGGACTGGGATGGACTGGGAATGGTCACTGGGATGGGCATCGGGGAGAGCGTGGGCAGCAACCCGCTGCTGGTTAGACTGGGATGAACTGGGAGGGACTGGGAGGTTACTGGGAGCCCTGGGATGGGCACTGGGGGTGTCCTGGGGATGGTCAGGGGTGGTCAGGGATGGTCAGAGGTGGTCAGGGGTGGCCTGGGGGTATCCTGGAGGTGACCAAGGGTGGCCTGGGGGTGGTCAGGAGTCACTCTGGGGTTGGTCAGGGATGGCCAGGGGTGGTCAGGGGTGGCCTGAGGGTGTCCTGCGGGTCAGCGGTGTCCTGGGGATAGTCAGGGATGGTCAGGGAGTCACTCTGGAGGTGACATGGGGTGGTCAGGATGGTCAGGGGTGGTCAGTGGTGGCCTGAGGGTGGCCTGGGGGTGGCTGGGGTCACTCTGGAGGTGACCAGGGGTGGCCTGAGGGTCATTGGAGATGGTCAGGGGTGGCCAGGGTCACTCTGGGGATGGTCAGGGGTGGTCAGTGGTGTCCTGGGGGTGTCCTGGGGGTGTCCTGGGTTTGTCCTGGGGTCAGCCTTCCCCCCTGCCCACAGCTGGCCACGCCCTGGCGCCAGTTCTTCACCTCCATGCCCGTCTACGCCATCATCGTGGCCAACTTCTGCCGCAGCTGGACCTTCTACCTGCTGCTCATCAGCCAGCCCGCCTACTTCGAGGAGGTGTTCGGCTTCGAGATCAGCAAGGTGGGCTCAAAAAAACCCCAAAAAACCAAAAATCGCCCAAAAAAAACACATACCAAAAAAATCCCACAGAAAATACCCCAAAACACCCAAAACACCCCAAAACCCGCTGGACCTTCCCCCTGCTGCTCATCAGCCAGCCCGCCTACTTCGAGGAGGTGTTCAGCTTCGAGATCAGCAAAGTGGGCTCAAAAAAAAACCAAAAAACACCTAAAACCAGCCCAAAAATATCCCAAAAACCACTGTGACCCACAGGTGGGATTGCTGTCGGCCCTGCCCCACCTGGTGATGACCATCGTGGTGCCCATCGGGGATAATTGATTTATTCTGTTGTTTTATTTACAGATAATGGGCTTATTTCATTACTTTATTTACAGATTTTTTTTAGATTTTAATTTAATTTAATTTAATTTAATTTAATGTAATTTAATTTCTTATTTTGCCTAGGTTGGGTTACTCTCAGCCCTGCCCCACCTGGTGATGACCATCGTGGTGCCCATTGGGGATAATTGATTTATTCCATTATTTTATTTTATTTTATTTTGTTTTATCTACAGAATTTTTTTTTTAATTTAATTTTATTTTATTCATATAATTTTTTGTCTCTCAGGTGGATTGCTGTCAGCTCTCCCCCACCTGGTGATGACCATAGTGGTGCCCATCGGGGGGCAGATCGCCGATTTCCTGCGCTCGCGCGGCCTCATGTCCACAACCAACGTGCGCAAGATGATGAACTGCGGCGGTAGGTGACATTGGGGACACTGTGTGACATTGCGTGACAGCTTATGACAGTGTGTGACAATGTGTGACACTGGGGACAGCGTGACAGGGAAAAGGGGATAGTGGGGACAGTGGGACGGTGACAATGCCCACCACCAACGTGCGCAAGATGATGAACTGTGGCGGTAGGTGACAATGTGTGACACTGTGTGACACTGACAAGGTGACACTGTGACACTGTCCCCTGTCCCCTCACAGGGTTCGGCATGGAGGCCACGCTGCTGCTGGTGGTCGGCTACTCGCACTCCCGCGCCGTCGCCATCTCCTTCCTGGTGCTGGCCGTGGGCTTCAGCGGCTTCGCCATCTCGGGTGGGCACGGGGACAGTGGGGACACCTGGGGACACCTGGGACACGCCCTGACCCCGCCCTGACCCCGCTGTCCCCACCAGGCTTCAACGTGAACCACCTGGACATCGCGCCGCGCTACGCCAGCGTCCTGATGGGGCTGAGCAACGGCGTGGGGACCCTGTCCGGGATGGTGTGTCCCCTGATCGTGGGGGCCCTCACCCGCCACAAGGTGAGGGGACATTGGGGACACTGAGGGGACCCTGTCCGGGACGGTGTGTCCCCTGATCGTGGGGACACTGGGGACACTGGGGGCACCCAGGGGACATTGGGGACACTGAAAGGACAGAGGGACTTGGGGGCGACAGACGGACACGGGAATTTGGGGGTCGCGCTGCCCGCCTGTCACTCACCGCCCCTCCTGTCACTCACCGCCCCCCCTGGCCCCGCCCCCTCCCTTTGGGCCCGCCACTCTTCTTTCCCCGCCCTCTCCTTGGCCACGCCCCCTTCCTTTCCCGCTATCTCCCTCCTTCCCATTGGGTCCCCTCCCCCGCTCGTCGCGGATTGGCCGGCGGGCGGCGAGCGGCCGGGCGCTGATTGGCCCAGACGCGCGAGGAGTGGCAGTGGGGTGTTCCTGATCGCCGCGCTCGTGCACTACGGGGGCGTGGCCTTCTACGGCGTCTTCGCTTCGGGGAGCCGCAGCGTGGGCGGAGCCGCCGCGCGAGGAGGCGGAGCCTCTGGCGCCGGGGGGGCGTGGCCAGCGACGAGGAGGAGGAGGAGGAGGAAGGGGAGGAAGGGGGGGTGGGGGGAGGGGGACCCCCGGGGGGGCCCCCCGCGAGCTACGGGGCCACCGGGACCACCCCGGCCACCGGGGGCGGTGTCTGAGAACGGCCACGCCCCCCGAAAAGGGAATCCCCGGGGAACCCCCCCGAGACCCCCAAGAACCCCGAAAAGGGACCCCAGGGATTCCAGAGACCCCCCCGGATCCACCAGGGACCCCCCTGAGACCACCGGGGACCCCCCAGATCCCCAAGAACCCCAAAGGGACCCCCGAGACCCTCCACAGATCCCCCCGACCACCGGGGACCCCCCCAAACCCCCAAAAGGGACCCCCCGAGACCTTCGGGAAGACCCAGGGACCCCCAAAAGGGACCCCAGGAAGTCCCAGGGACCCCCGAGATCCCCTGGGGACCCCAAAAGGGACCCCCGAGACCCCCCAGAGCCGCCCCCCCCCCGCTGTACATATATAAATATAAATAAATATAAGTATAAATATAAATACAGAAGGCGGCCGCTGGAGAGCTGGGAGTGAGGGACTGGGGGGTACTGGGGGGCACTGGGAGGTTGTGGGAGTGGCATTGGTTGGTACTGGGAGCACTGGGAGCACATTGGGATCATACTGGGGGGCACTGGGAGCACTGGAGGGGCACTGGGATCGTACTGGGAGCACTGGGACCACACTGGGAGGACTGGAGGGACACTGGAAGGGCACTGGGATCACACTGGGAGCAGTGAGATCATACTGGGATCATACTGGGATCATACTGGGAGCACTGGAAACCTCAGGGTACACGGAGACACCCCCCCCCTCGCCCTCTGATTGGATTTTCCCACCCAGTCCCCCCCTTCCTCCCTCATTGGTTCCTTCCCCCCCTCCCCGTGACGCCACTTCCGCCCTCCCGCGGCGGAAGTGGCGCTCCCGCAGGGGGGCGTGGCCTCTTTCTGAGGCGGGCGGCGGCCATGGCGGAGCCGCGGGTGCGGCCCGGGGACACCGGGAGGGCTCTCCGGGGGGAACCGGGAGGAACCGCGAGGAACCGGGAGGGCTCGGCGGGGCTCGGGGAGCGCGCGAGGAACGGCGGGGAGCGCGGGGGGCCGCGGGCGGGCTGCGGGGGGGGCGCGGGGCGCGGCCACGCGGCGCGGCCTGGGCCCGGTGCGGTCCCGGTGCGGGCCCGGCCTCACCCGGCGCTCCCCCCGCCGCAGGTTCTGGTGATCGACGGGCGCGGGCACCTCCTGGGCCGGCTGGCGGCGATCGTGGCCAAGCAGGTGCTGCTGGGTGAGTGCGGGGCGGCGGCACCGGGGCGGTTACCGGGAACGGAACCGGGAATAACACCGGGAATGGCACCGGGACCCCGCGCCGTGATGAGCCCTGTCGGCTGTCGAGTTTAGCGACAATGAAAGGCGCCTACATGCACTACCAGCTGAGCGCGGGGAAAACCGGGAATAACGAGGGGGTAACCGGAAAAAAAACCGGGAATAATGGGCGGAAAAATCGGGAAAAGGTGAAAAACGGGGATTAACGGGGAAAACCGGCATTTACGAGGAAAAACCGGAATGATGGGGAAAAAAAACAGGAATAAAAGGACAAATCGGGAGAAAAGAGAAAAAATTAAAATAAAGGGGCAAAACCGGGGAAAAGGGGGGGAAATGGTGAAAAAGCCGGGATTAACGGGGCCCGGGCCGGTGCCGCTGTCCGCAGGCCGCCGCGTGGTCGTGGTTCGCTGCGAGGGCATCAACATCTCCGGGAACTTCTACCGGAACAAGCGTAAGTGCCGCGGGCGGGATTTGGGGGGAAAAACCGGATTTTGGGGAAATCCCAGATTTTGGGGGGAAAACTCGGGGTTTGGGGACGGTTCCGGCGGGTTTGGGTCACGGAGAGGTCCTGGGAAGGTTCCAGAAGGTGCCGGGCTCCC
>NW_026536194.1:0-42215 GCF_028551555.1 Melozone crissalis
GCCCCAAATTGATCCCCGCTGAAGGCCAAAACAGAAAAGAAGGACTTACATACACTCTGGAAAGGAGATACCATCAAAGGAACAGCAATTGGAGGAGAAAAGCATAAAGTTTTGGAAATTTTGTGACTACAAGGAAATGGACCGGGATTCTCTCCAGCGCACTGCAAAGGACCAAAACCGGCCAAAACTAAGCTCGCAGATGCTGCAAAAGCAGGGAAAAAAGTCAAGGAGGAAGACTCAGCTTGGAGGGGAAGATATCAGGGACATGCTATGGATAGTCCAAAAAAGAAGAAAACCTTTTCGCAAAGTCAAAGCCATGCAAAGGCATGGCATGCCATCACGTGCAAGGACATGCACCAAAGATTCCCCTATTGGTCCCATTGAAATCGCAAGATTCCGTTTCCCTTCCAGAAAGGAAGTTCCCTTTCGGGAAGGGAAACGGAATCTTGCAACCGCGAAAAGAAAGGCTTACAAACACTCTGGAGAGGAGATAGGATCAAATGAAATGCAATTGAAAAAAACCCAGAAAATTGGCAGATTTAGTGTCTTCCAAAAATGGTCTGTGAGGAAGTGAGTTGCAGTGCAAAGGACCAAAACATGCCCAAACGAAGCTCACAGAAGTGGCAAAAGCAGGGGAAAAAGTCAAGGAGGAAGACTCAGCTTGGAGGGGAGGATATGAGGGACATGGCATGGATACTTGAAAAAAAAAACAATAAAAAAATTTCCCAGAGTCAAGCCCATAAAAAGGCAGGCCATATGCCATCAAGTGCAGGGACATGCACCAAAGCTTGCCCAAATTGATCCCCGCTGAAGGCCAAAACAGAAAAGAAGGACTTACAAACACTCTGGAAAGGAGATACCATCAAAGGAACAGCAATTGGAGGAGAAAAAAATAAAATTTTGGAAATTTTGTGACTGCAAGGAAATGGACCGGGATTCTATCCAGCGCAGTGCAAAGGACCAAAACCGGCCAAAACTAAGCTCGCAGATGCTGCAAAAGCAGGGAAAAAAATCAAGGAGGAAGACGCAGCTTGGAGGGGAAGATATGAGGGACATGCTATGGATAGTCCAAAAAAGAAAAAAACCTTTCGCAAAGTCAAAGCCATGCAAAGGCATGGCATGCCATCAAGTGCAGTGACATGCACCAAAGATTCCCCTATTGGTCCCCATTGAAATCGCAAGATTCCGTTTCCCTTCCCGAAAGGAAATTTCCTTTCGGGAAGGGAAACGGAATCTTGCGACCGAGAAAACAAAGGCTTACAAACACTCTGGAAAGGAGATAGGATCAAATGAAATGCAATTGAAAAAAACCCAGAAAATTGGCCGATTTAGTGTTTCAAAACTGGTCTGTGAGGAAGTGAGTTGCAGTGCAAAGGACCAAAACATGCCCAAACGAAGCTCACAGAAGTGGAAAAAGCAGGGAAAAAGTCAAAGAGGAAGACTCAGCTTGGAGGGGAGGATATGAGCGACATGGCATGGATACTTAAAAAAAAAAAACAACAATAAAATTTCCCAGAGTCAAGCCCATAAAAAGGCAGGCCATATGCCATCAAGTGCAGGGACATGCACCAAAGCTTGCCCAAATTGATCCCCGCTGAAGGCCAAAACAGAAAAGAAGGACTTACAAACACTCTGGAAAGGAGATAACATCAAGGAACAGCAATTGGAGGAGAAAAAAATAAATTTTGGAAATTTTGTCACTACAAGGGAATGGACCGGGATTCGATCCAGCGCACTGCAAAGGACCAAAACCGGCCAAAACTAAGCTCGCAGATGCTGCAAAAGCAGGGAAAAAAGTCAAGGAGGAAGACTCAGCTTGGAGGGGAAGATATGAGGGACATGCTATGGATAGTCCAAAAAAGAAGAAAACCTTTTCGCAAAGTCAAAGCCATGCAAAGGCATGGCATGCCATCAAGTGCAGGGACATGCACCAAAGATTCCCCTATTGGTCCCCATTGAAATCGCAAGATTCCGTTTCCCTTCCCGAAAGGAAAATTCATTTCCTTTCGGGAAGGGAAACGGAATCTTGCGACCCCGAAAAGAAAGGCTTACAAAGACTCTGGAAAGGAGATAGGATCAAATGAAATGCAATTGAAAAAAACCCAGAAAATTGGCAGATTTAGTGTCTTCCAAAACTGGTCTGTGAGGAAGTGAGTTGCAGTGCAAAGGAGCAAAACATGCCCAAACGAAGCTCACAGAAGTGGCAAAAGCAGGGGAAAAAGTCAAGGAGGAAGACTCAGCTTGGAGGGGAGGATATGAGGGACATGGCATGAATACTTAAAAAAAAAACAACAAAAAATTTCCCAAATTCAAGCCCATAACAAGGCAGGCCATATGCCATCAAGTGCAGGGACATGCACCAAAGCTTGCCCAAATTGATCCCGCTGAAGGCCAAAACAGAAAAGAAGGACTTACAAACACTCTGGAAAGGAGATACCATCAAAGGAACAGCAATTAGAGGAGAAAAACATAAAATTTTGGAAATTTTGTGACTGCAAGGAAATGGACCGGGATTCTATCCAGCACAGTGCAAAGGACCAAAACCGGCCAAAACTAAGCTCGCAGATGCTGCAAAAGCAGGGAAAAAAGTCAAGGAGGAAGACTCAGCTTGGAGGGGAAGATATGAGGGACGTGCTATGGATAGTCCAAAAAAGAAGAAAACCTTTCGCAAAGTCAAAGCCATGCAAAGGCATGGCATGCCATCAAGTGCAGGGACATGCACCAATGATACCCCTATTGGTCCCCATTGAAATCGCAAGATTCCGTTTCCCTTCCGAAAGGAAAATTCCTTTCGGGAAGGGAAACGGAATCTTGCGACCCCGAAAAGAAAGGCTTACCAACACTCTGGAAAGGAGATAGGATCAAATGAAATGCAATTGAAAAAATCCCAGAAAATTGGCAGATTTAGTGTCTTCAAAAACTGGTCTGTGAGGAAGTGAGTTGCAGTGCAAAGGACCAAAACATGCCCAAACGAAGCTCACAGAGGTGGCAAAAGCAGGGGAAAAAGTCAAGGAGGAAGACTCAGCTTGGAGGGGAGGATATGAGGGGACATGGCATGGATACATAAAAAAAAAAACAACAATAAATTTCCCAGAGTCAAGCCCATAAAAAGGCAGGCCATATGCCATCAAGTGCAGGGACATGCACCAAAGCTTGCCCAAATTGATCCCCGCTGAAGGCCAAAACAGAAAAGAAGGACTTACAAACACTCTGGAAAGGAGATACCATCAAAGGAACAGCAATTGGAGGAGAAAAAAATAAAATTTTGGAAATTTGTGACTGCAAGGAAATGGACCGGGATTCTATCCAGCGCAGTGCAAAGGACCAAAACTGGCCAAAACTAAGCTCGCAGATGCTGCAAAAGCAGGGAAAAAAGTCAAGGAGGAAGACTCAGCTTGGAGGGGAAGATATGAGGGACATGCTATGGATAGTCCAAAAAGAAGAAAACCTTTTTGCAAAGTCAAAGCCATGCAAAGGCATGGCATGCCATCAAGTGCAGGGACATGCACCAAAGATCCCCTATTGGTCCCCATTGAAATCGCAAGATTCCGTTTCCCTTCCCGAAAGGAAATTCCCTTTCGGAAGGGAAACGGAATCTTGCGACCCGCGAAAAGAAAGGCTTACAAACACTCTGGAAAGGAGATAGGATCAAATGAAATGCAATTGAAAAAAACCCAGAAAATTGGCAGATTTAGTGTCTTCCAAAAATGGTCTGTGAGGAAGTGAGTTGCAGTGCAAAGGACCAAAACATGCCCAAACGAAGCTCACAGAAGATGCAAAAGCAGGAGATAAAGTCAAGGAGGAAGACACAGCCTGGAGGTGAGGATATGAGCGACATGGCATGGATACTTGAAAAAAAAAACAATAAAAAAATTTCCCAGAGTCAAGCCCATAAAAAGGCAGGCCATATGCCATCAAGTGCAGGGACATGCACCAAAGCTTGCCCAAATTGATCCCCGCTGAAGGCCAAAACAGAAAAGAAGGACTTACAAACACTCTGGAAAGGAGATACCATCAAAGGAACAGCAATTGAGGAGAAAAAAATAAAATTTTGGAAATTTTGTGACTGCAAGGAAATGGACCGGGATTCTATCCAGCGCAGTGCAAAGGACCAAAACCGGCCAAAACTAAGCTCGCAGATGCTGCAAAAGCAGGGAAAAAAGTCAAGGAGGAAGACGCAGCTTGGAGGGGAAGATATGAGGGACATGCTATGGATAGTCCAAAAAAGAAAAAAAACCTTTTCGCAAAGTCAAAGCCATGCAAAGGCATGGCATGCCATCAAGTGCAGTGACATGCACCAAAGATTCCCCTATTGGTCCCCATTGAAATCGCAAGATTCCGTTTCCCTTCCCGAAAGGAAATTTCCTTTCGGGAAGGGAAACGGAATCTTGCGACCGAGAAAACAAAGGCTTACAAACACTCTGGAAAGGAGATAGGATCAATGAAATGCAATTGAAAAAAACCCAGAAAATTGGCAGATTTAGTGTTTTCAAAAACTGGTCTGTGAGGAAGTGAGTTGCAGTGCAAAGGACCAAAACATGCCCAAACGAAGCTCACAGAGTGGAAAAAGCAGGGAAAAAGTCAAAGAGGAAGACTCAGCTTGGAGGGGAGGATATGAGCGACATGGCATGGATACTTAAAAAAAAAAAACAACAATAAAATTTCCCAGAGTCAAGCCCATAAAAAGGCAGGCCATATGCCATCAAGTGCAGGGACATGCACCAAAGCTTGCCCAAATTGATCCCCGCTGAAGGCCAAAACAGAAAAGAAGGACTTACAAACACTCTGGAAAGGAGATACCATCAAAGGAACAGCAATTGGAGGAGAAAAAAATAAAATTTTGGAAATTTTGTCACTACAAGGGAATGGACCGGGATTCGATCCAGCGCACTGCAAAGGACCAAAACCGGCCAAAACTAAGCTCGCAGATGCTGCAAAAGCAGGGAAAAAAGTCAAGGAGGAAGACTCAGCTTGGAGGGGAAGATATGAGGGACATGCTATGGATAGTCCAAAAAAGAAGA
This sequence comes from Melozone crissalis, assembly GCF_028551555.1. NCBI lineage: Eukaryota > Metazoa > Chordata > Aves > Passeriformes > Passerellidae > Melozone > Melozone crissalis. Next base: position 5,022 of record NW_026536194.1, read on the forward strand.
AAACCTTTTCGCAAAGTCAAAGCCATGCAAAGGCATGGCATGCCATCAAGTGCAGGGACATGCACCAAAGATTCCCCTATTGGTCCCCATTGAAATCGCAAGATTCCGTTTCCCTTCCCGAAAGGAAAATTCATTTCCTTTCGGGAAGGGAAACGGAATCTTGCGACCCCGAAAAGAAAGGCTTACAAAGACTCTGGAAAGGAGATAGGATCAAATGAAATGCAATTGAAAAAAACCCAGAAAATTGGCAGATTTAGTGTCTTCCAAAACTGGTCTGTGAGGAAGTGAGTTGCAGTGCAAAGGAGCAAAACATGCCCAAACGAAGCTCACAGAAGTGGCAAAAGCAGGGGAAAAAGTCAAGGAGGAAGACTCAGCTTGGAGGGGAGGATATGAGGGACATGGCATGAATACTTAAAAAAAAAAACAACAAAAAAATTTCCCAAATTCAAGCCCATAACAAGGCAGGCCATATGCCATCAAGTGCAGGGACATGTACCAAAGCTTGCCCAAATTGATCCCCGCTGAAGGCCAAAACAGAAAAGAAGGACTTACAAACACTCTGGAAAGGAGATACCATCAAAGGAACAGCAATTAGAGGAGAAAAACATAAAATTTTGGAAATTTTGTGACTGCAAGGAAATGGACCGGGATTCTATCCAGCACAGTGCAAAGGACCAAAACCGGCCAAAACTAAGCTCGCAGATGCTGCAAAAGCAGGGAAAAAAGTCAAGGAGGAAGACTCAGCTTGGAGGGGAAGATATGAGGGACGTGCTATGGATAGTCCAAAAAAGAAGAAAACCTTTTCGCAAAGTCAAAGCCATGCAAAGGCATGGCATGCCATCAAGTGCAGGGACATGCACCAATGATACCCCTATTGGTCCCCATTGAAATCGCAAGATTCCGTTTCCCTTCCCGAAAGGAAAATTCCTTTCGGGAAGGGAAACGGAATCTTGCGACCCCGAAAAGAAAGGCTTACCAACACTCTGGAAAGGAGATAGGATCAAATGAAATGCAATTGAAAAAATCCCAGAAAATTGGCAGATTTAGTGTCTTCAAAAACTGGTCTGTGAGGAAGTGAGTTGCAGTGCAAAGGACCAAAACATGCCCAAACGAAGCTCACAGAGGTGGCAAAAGCAGGGGAAAAAGTCAAGGAGGAAGACTCAGCTTGGAGGGGAGGATATGAGGGACATGGCATGGATACATAAAAAAAAAAACAACAATAAAATTTCCCAGAGTCAAGCCCATAAAAAGGCAGGCCATATGCCATCAAGTGCAGGGACATGCACCAAAGCTTGCCCAAATTGATCCCCGCTGAAGGCCAAAACAGAAAAGAAGGACTTACAAACACTCTGGAAAGGAGATACCATCAAAGGAACAGCAATTGGAGGAGAAAAATATAAAATTTTGGAAATTTTGTGACTGCAAGGAAATGGACCGGGATTCTATCCAGCGCAGTGCAAAGGACCAAAACTGGCCAAAACTAAGCTCGCAGATGCTGCAAAAGCAGGGAAAAAAGTCAAGGAGGAAGACTCAGCTTGGAGGGGAAGATATGAGGGACATGCTATGGATAGTCCAAAAAGAAGAAAACCTTTTTGCAAAGTCAAAGCCATGCAAAGGCATGGCATGCCATCAAGTGCAGGGACATGCACCAAAGATTCCCCTATTGGTCCCCATTGAAATCGCAAGATTCCGTTTCCCTTCCCGAAAGGAAATTCCCTTTCGGGAAGGGAAACGGAATCTTGCGACCGCGAAAAGAAAGGCTTACAAACACTCTGGAAAGGAGATAGGATCAAATGAAATGCAATTGAAAAAAAACCCAGAAAATTGGCAGATTTAGTGTCTTCCAAAAATGGTCTGTGAGGAAGTGAGTTGCAGTGCAAAGGACCAAAACATGCCCAAGCGAAGCTCACAGAAGTGGCAAAAGCAGGGGAAAAAGTCAAGGAGGAAGACTCAGCTTGGAGGGGAGGATATGAGGGACATGGCATGGATACTTAAAAAAAAAAACAAAAAAATTTCCCAGAGTCAAGCCCTTAAAATGCAGGAGATATGCCATCAAGTGCAGGGACATGCACCAAAGCTTGCCCAAATTGATCCCCGCTGAAGGCCAAAACAGAAAAGAAGGACTTACAAACACTCTGGAAAGGAGATACCATCAAAGGAACAGCAATTGGAGGAGAAAAACATAAAATTTTGGAAATTTTGTGACTGCAAGGAAATGGACCGGGATTCTATCCAGCGCAGTGCAAAGGACCAAAACCGGCCAAAACTAAGCTCGCAGATGCTGCAAAAGCAAGGAAAAAAGTCAAGGAGGAAGACGCAGCTTGGAGGGGAGGATATGAGGGACATGGCATGGATACTTAAAAAAAAAAACAACAAAAAAATATCCCAGACTCAAGCCCATAAAAAGGCAGGCCATATGCCATCAAGTGCAGGGACATGCACCAAAGATTCCCCTATTGGTCCCCATTGAAATCGCAAGATTCCGTTTCCCTTCCCGAAAGGAAATTTCCTTTCGGGAAGGGAAACGGAATCTTGCGACCGCGAAAAGAAAGGCTTACAAACACTCTGGAAAGGAGATAGGATCAAATGAAATGCAATTGAAAAAAACCCAGAATATTGGCAGATTTAGTGTCTTCCAAAAATGGTCTGTGAGGAAGTGAGTTGCAGTGCAAAGGACCAAAACATGCCCAAACGAAGCTCACAGAAGTGGGAAAAGCAGGGGAAAAAGTCAAGGAGGAAGACTCAGCTTGGAGGGGAGGATATGAGGGACATGGAATGGATACTTAAAAAAATACAAAAAAATTTCCCAGAGTCAAGCCCATAAAAAGGCAGGCCATATGCCATCAAGTGCAGGGACATGCACTAAAGCTTGCCCAAATTGATCCCCGCTGAAGGCCAAAACAGAAAAGAAGGACTTACAAACATTCTGGAAAGGAGATACCATCAAAGGAACAGCAATTGGAGGAGAAAAACATAAAATTTTGGAAATTTTGTGACTGCAAGGAAATGGACCGGGATTCTATCCAGCGCAGTGCAAAGGACCAAAACCGGCCAAAGCTAAGCTCACAGATGCGGCAAAAGCAGGGATAAAAGTCAAGGAGGAAGACTCAGCTTGGAGGGGAAGATATGAGAGACATGCTAAGGATAGTCCAAAAAAGAAGAAAACCTTTTCGCAAAGTCAAAGCCATGCAAAGGCATGGCATGCCATCAAGTGCAGGGACATGCACCAAAGATTCCCCTATTGGTCCCCATTGAAATCGCAAGATTCCGTTTCCCTTCCCGAAATGAAATTTCCTGTCGGGAAGGGAAACGGAATCTTGCGACCCCGAAAAGAAAGGCTTACAAACACTCTGGAAAGGAGATAGGATCAAATGAAATGCAATTGAAAAAAACGCAGAAAATCAGCAGATTTAGTGTCTTCCAAAAATGGTCTGTGAGGAAGTGAGTTGCAGTGCAAAGGAACAAAACATGCCAACACGAAGCTAACAGAAGATGCAAAAGCAGGGGAAAAAGTCAAGGAGGAAGACTCAGCTTGGAGGGGAGGATATGAGCGACATGGTATGGATAGGTTAAAAAAATACAAAAAAATTTCCCACCGTCAAGCCCATAAAAAGGCAGGCCATATGCCATCAAGTGCAGGGAAGTGCACCAAAGCTTGCCCAAATTGATCCCCGCTGAAGGCCAAAACAGAAAAGAAGGACTTACAAACACTCTGGAAGGGAGATACCATCAAAGGAACAGCAATTGGAGGAGAAAAAAATAAAGTTTTGGAAATTTTGTGACTACAAGGAAATGGACCGGGATTCTATCCAGCGCAGTGCAAAGGAACAAAACCGGCCAAAACTAAGCTCGCAGATGCTGCAAAAGCAGGGAAAAAAGTCAAGGAGGAAGACTCACCTTGGAGGGGTAGATATCAGGGACATGCTATGGATAGTCCAAAAAAGAAGAAAACCTTTTCGCAAAGTCAAAGCCATGCAAAGGCATGCCATGCCATCAAGTGCAGGGACATGTACTAAAGATTCCCCTATTCGTGCCCATTGAAATCGCAAGATTCCGTTTCCCTTCCCGAAAGGAAATTTCCTTTTGGGAAGGGAAACGGAATCTTGTGACCGCGAAAAGAAAGGCTTACAAACACTCTAGAAATGAGATAGGATCAAATGAAATGCAATTGAAAAAAGCGCAGAAAATCAGCAGATTTAGTGTCTTCCAAAAATGGTCTGTGAGGAAGTGAGTTGCAGTGCAAAGGACCAAAACATGCCCAAACGAAGCTCACAGAAGTGGCAAAAGCAGGGGAAAAAGTCAAGGAGGTAGACACAGTTTGGAGGGGAGGATATGAGGGACATGGCATGGATACGTTAAAAAAAAAACAACAAAAAAATTTCCCAGAGTCAGGCCCATAAAAAGGCAGGCCATATGCCATCAAGTGCAGGGACATGCACCAAAGCTTGCCCAAATTGATCCCCGCTGAAGGCCAAAACAGAAAAGAAGGTCTTACAAACCCTCTGGAAAGGAGATACCATCAAAGGAACAGCAATTGGAGGAGAAAAAAATAAAATTTTGGAAATTTTGTCACTACAAGGGAATGGACCGGGATTCGATCCAGCGCAGTGCAAAGGACCAAAACCGGCCAAAACTAAGCTCGCAGATGCTGCAAAAGCAGGGGAAAAAGTCAAGGAGGAAGACTCAGCTTGGAGGGGAAGATATGAGGGACATGCTATGGAAAGTCCAAAAAAGAAGAAAACCTTTTCGCAAAGTCAAAGCCATGCAAAGGCATGGCATGCCATCAAGTGCAGGGACATGCACCAAAGATTCCCCTATTGGTCCCCATTGAAATCGCAAGATTCCGTTTCCCTTCCCGAAAGGAAATGAAATTTCCTTTCGGGAAGGGAAAGGGAATCTTGCGACCGTGAAAAGAAAGGCTTACAAACACTCTGGAAAGGAGATAGGATCAAATGAAATGCAATTGAAAAAAATGCAGAAAATTGGCAGATTTAGTGTCTTCCAAAAATGGTCTGTGAGGAAGTGAGTTGCAGTGCAAAGGAAGAAAACAAGCCCAAACGAAGCTCACAGAAGTGGCAAAAGCAGGGGAAAAAGTCAAGGAGGAAGACTCAGCTTGGAGGGGAGGATATGAGGTACATGGCATGGATACTTAAAAAAAAAAACAAAAAAATGTCCCAGAGTCAAGCCCATAAAAAGGCAGGCCATATGCCATCAAGTGCAGGAACATGCACCAAAGCTTGCCCAAATTGATCCCCGCTGAAGGCCAAAACAGAAAAGAAGGACTTACAAACACTCTGGAAGGGAGATACCATCAAAGGAACAGCAATTGGAGGAGAAAAACATGAAATTTTGGAAATTTTCTTAGTACAAGGGAATGGACCGGGATTCGATCCAGCGCAGTGCAAAGGAACAAAACCGGCCAAAACTAAGCTCGCAGATGCTGCAAAAGCAGGGAAAAAAGTCAAGGAGGAAGACTCAGCTTGGAGGGGAAGATATCAGGGACATGCTATGGATACTCCAAAAAAGAAGAAAACCTTTTCGCAAAGTCAAAGCCATGCAAAGGCATGGCATGCCATCAAGTGCAGGGACATGCACTAAAGATTCCCCTATTGGTCCCCATTGAAATCGCAAGATTCCGTTTCCCTTCCCGAAAGGAAATTCCCTTTCGGGAAGGGAAACGGAATCTTGCGACCCCGAAAAGAAAGGCTTACAAACACTCTGGAGAGGAGATAGGATCAAATGAAATGCAATTAAAAAAATCCCAGAAAATGCGCAGATTTAGTGTCTTCCAAAAATGGTCTGTGAGGAAGTGAGTTGCAGTGCAAACGACCAAAACATGCCCAAACGAAGCTCACAGAAGTGGCAAAAGCAGGGGAAAAAGTCAAGGAGGAAGACTCAGCTTGGAGGGGAGGATATGAGGGACATGACATGGATACTTAAAGAAAAACAAACCAAAAAATTTTCCCAGAGTCAAGCCCATAAAAAGGCAGGCCATATGCCATCAAGTGCAGGGACATGCACCAAAGCTTGCCAAAATTGATACCCGCTGAAGGCCAAAACAGAAAAGAAGGACTTACAAACACTCTGGAAAGGAGATACCATCAAAGGAACAGCAATTAGAGGAGAAAAACATAAAATTTTTGAAATTTCTTCACTACAAGGGAATGGACCGGGATTCTATCCAGCGCAGTGCAAAGGACCAAAACCGGCCAAAACTAAGCTCGCAGATGCTGCAAAAGCAGGGAAAATAGTCAAGGAGGAAGACTCAGCTTGGAGGGGAAGATATGAGGGACATGCTATGGATAGTCCAAAGAAGAAGAAAACCTTTTCGCAAAGTCAAAGCCATGCAAAGGCATGCCATGCCACCAAGTGCAGGGACATGCACTAACGATTCCCCTATTGGTCCCCATTGAAATCGCAAGATTCCGTTTCCCTTCCCGAAAGGAAATTTCCTTTCGGGAAGGGAAAGGGAATCTTGCGACCCCGAAAAGAAAGGCTTACAAACACTCTGGAGAGGAGATAGGATCAAATGAAATGCAATTGAAAAAAACCCAGAAAATTGGCAGATTTAGTGTCTTCCAAAAATGGTCTGTGAGGAAGTGAGTTGCAGTGCAAAGGACCAAAACATGCCCAAACGAAGCTCACAGAAGTGGCAAAAGCAGGGGAAAAATCAAGGAGGAAGACTCAACTTGGAGGGGAGGATATGAGCGATATGGCATGGATAGTTCAAAAAAAAAAAACCAACCAAATTTCCCAGAGTCAAGCCCATAAAAAGGCAGGCCATATGCCATCAAGTGCAGGGACATGCACCAAAGCTTGCCCAAATTGATCCCCGCTGAAGGCCAAAACAGAAAAGAAGGACTTACATACACTCTGGAAAGGAGATACCATCAAAGGAACAGCAATTGGAGGAGAAAAGCATAAAGTTTTGGAAATTTTGTGACTACAAGGAAATGGACCGGGATTCTCTCCAGCGCACTGCAAAGGACCAAAACCGGCCAAAACTAAGCTCGCAGATGCTGCAAAAGCAGGGAAAAAAGTCAAGGAGGAAGACTCAGCTTGGAGGGGAAGATATCAGGGACATGCTATGGATAGTCCAAAAAAGAAGAAAACCTTTTCGCAAAGTCAAAGCCATGCAAAGGCATGGCATGCCATCACGTGCAAGGACATGCACCAAAGATTCCCCTATTGGTCCCCATTGAAATCGCAAGATTCCGTTTCCCTTCCAGAAAGGAAGTTCCCTTTCGGGAAGGGAAACGGAATCTTGCAACCGCGAAAAGAAAGGCTTACAAACACTCTGGAGAGGAGATAGGATCAAATGAAATGCAATTGAAAAAAACCCAGAAAATTGGCAGATTTAGTGTCTTCCAAAAATGGTCTGTGAGGAAGTGAGTTGCAGTGCAAAGGACCAAAACATGCCCAAACGAAGCTCGCAGAAGTGGCAAAAGCAGGGGAAAAAGTCAAGGAGGAAGACTCAGCTTGGAGGGGAGGATATGAGGGACATGGCATGGATACTTAAAAAAAAAAACAAAAAAATTTCCCAGAGTCAAGCCCTTAAAATGCAGGAGATATGCCATCAAGTGCAGGGACATGCACCAAAGCTTGCCCAAATTGATCCCCGCTGAAGGCCAAAACAGAAAAGAAGGACTTACAAACACTCTGGAAAGGAGATACCATCAAAGGAACAGCAATTGGAGGAGAAAAACATAAAATTTTGGAAATTTTGTGACTGCAAGGAAATGGACCGGGATTCTATCCAGCGCAGTGCAAAGGACCAAAACCGGCCAAAACTAAGCTCGCAGATGCTGCAAAAGCAAGGAAAAAAGTCAAGGAGGAAGACGCAGCTTGGAGGGGAGGATATGAGGGACATGGCATGGATACTTAAAAAAAAAAACAACAAAAAAATATCCCAGACTCAAGCCCATAAAAAGGCAGGCCATATGCCATCAAGTGCAGGGACATGCACCAAAGATTCCCCTATTGGTCCCCATTGAAATCGCAAGATTCCGTTTCCCTTCCCGAAAGGAAATTTCCTTTCGGGAAGGGAAACGGAATCTTGCGACCGCGAAAAGAAAGGCTTACAAACACTCTGGAAAGGAGATAGGATCAAATGAAATGCAATTGAAAAAAACCCAGAATATTGGCAGATTTAGTGTCTTCCAAAAATGGTCTGTGAGGAAGTGAGTTGCAGTGCAAAGGACCAAAACATGCCCAAACGAAGCTCACAGAAGTGGGAAAAGCAGGGGAAAAAGTCAAGGAGGAAGACTCAGCTTGGAGGGGAGGATATGAGGGACATGGAATGGATACTTAAAAAAATACAAAAAAATTTCCCAGAGTCAAGCCCATAAAAAGGCAGGCCATATGCCATCAAGTGCAGGGACATGCACTAAAGCTTGCCCAAATTGATCCCCGCTGAAGGCCAAAACAGAAAAGAAGGACTTACAAACATTCTGGAAAGGAGATACCATCAAAGGAACAGCAATTGGAGGAGAAAAACATAAAATTTTGGAAATTTTGTGACTGCAAGGAAATGGACCGGGATTCTATCCAGCGCAGTGCAAAGGACCAAAACCGGCCAAAGCTAAGCTCACAGATGCGGCAAAAGCAGGGATAAAAGTCAAGGAGGAAGACTCAGCTTGGAGGGGAAGATATGAGAGACATGCTAAGGATAGTCCAAAAAAGAAGAAAACCTTTTCGCAAAGTCAAAGCCATGCAAAGGCATGGCATGCCATCAAGTGCAGGGACATGCACCAAAGATTCCCCTATTGGTCCCCATTGAAATCGCAAGATTCCGTTTCCCTTCCCGAAAGGAAATTTCCTTTCGGGAAGGGAAACGGAATCTTGCGACCCCGAAAAGAAAGGCTTACAAACACTCTGGAAAGGAGATAGGATCAAATGAAATGCAATTGAAAAAAACGCAGAAAATCAGCAGATTTAGTGTCTTCCAAAAATGGTCTGTGAGGAAGTGAGTTGCAGTGCAAAGGAACAAAACATGCCAACACGAAGCTAACAGAAGGTGCAAAAGCAGGGGAAAAAGTCAAGGAGGAAGACTCAGCTTGGAGGGGAGGATATGAGCGAGATGGTATGGATAGGTTAAAAAAATACAAAAAAATTTCCCAGAGTCAAGCCCATAAAAAGGCAGGCCATATGCCATCAAGTGCAGGGAAGTGCACCAAAGCTTGCCCAAATTGATCCCCGCTGAAGGCCAAAACAGAAAAGAAGGACTTACAAACACTCTGGAAGGGAGATACCATCAAAGGAACAGCAATTGGAGGAGAAAAAAATAAAGTTTTGGAAATTTTGTGACTACAAGGAAATGGACCGGGATTCTATCCAGCGCAGTGCAAAGGAACAAAACCGGCCAAAACTAAGCTCGCAGATGCTGCAAAAGCAGGGAAAAAAGTCAAGGAGGAAGACTCAGCTTGGAGGGGAAGATATCAGGGACATGCTATGGATAGTCCAAAAAAGAAGAAAACCTTTTCGCAAAGTCAAAGCCATGCAAAGGCATGCCATGCCATCAAGTGCAGGGACATGTACTAAAGATTCCCCTATTCGTGCCCATTGAAATCGCAAGATTCCGTTTCCCTTCCCGAAAGGAAATTTCCTTTTGGGAAGGGAAACGGAATCTTGTGACCGCGAAAAGAAAGGCTTACAAACACTCTAGAAATGAGATAGGATCAAATGAAATGCAATTGAAAAAAGCGCAGAAAATCAGCAGATTTAGTGTCTTCCAAAAATGGTCTGTGAGGAAGTGAGTTGCAGTGCAAAGGACCAAAACATGCCCAAACGAAGCTCACAGAAGTGGCAAAAGCAGGGGAAAAAGTCAAGGAGGTAGACACAGTTTGGAGGGGAGGATATGAGGGACATGGCATGGATACGTTAAAAAAAAAAACAACAAAAAAATTTCCCAGAGTCAGGCCCATAAAAAGGCAGGCCATATGCCATCAAGTGCAGGGACATGCACCAAAGCTTGCCCAAATTGATCCCCGCTGAAGGCCAAAACAGAAAAGAAGGTCTTACAAACCCTCTGGAAAGGAGATACCATCAAAGGAACAGCAATTGGAGGAGAAAAACATGAAATTTTGGAAATTTTCTTAGTACAAGGGAATGGACCGGGATTCGATCCAGCGCAGTGCAAAGGAACAAAACCGGCCAAAACTAAGCTCGCAGATGCTGCAAAAGCAGGGAAAATGTCAAGGAGGAAGACTCAGCTTGGAGGGGAAGATATCAGGGACATGCTATGGATAGTCCAAAAAAGAAGAAAACCTTTTCGCAAAGTCAAAGCCATGCAAAGGCATGGCATGCCATCAAGTGCAGGGACATGCACTAAAGATTCCCCTATTGGTCCCCATTGAAATCGCAAGATTCCGTTTCCCTTCCCGAAAGGAAATTCCCTTTCGGGAAGGGAAACGGAATCTTGCGACCCCGAAAAGAAAGGCTTACAAACACTCTGGAGAGGAGATAGGATCAAATGAAATGCAATTAAAAAAATCCCAGAAAATGCGCAGATTTAGTGTCTTCCAAAAATGGTCTGTGAGGAAGTGAGTTGCAGTGCAAAGGACCAAAACATGCCCAAACGAAGCTCACAGAAGTGGCAAAAGCAGGGGAAAAAGTCAAGGAGGAAGACTCAGCTTGGAGGGGAGGATATGAGGGACATGGCATGGATACGTTAAAAAAAAAAGAACAAAAAAATTTCCCAGAGTCAAGCCCATAAAAAGGCAGGCCATATGCCATCAAGTGCAGGGACATGCACCAAAGCTTGCCCAAATTGATCCCCGCTGAAGGCCAAAACAGAAAAGAAGGACTTACAAACACTCTGGAAAGGAGATACCATCAAAGGAACAGCAATTGGAGGAGAAAAAAATAAAATTTTGGAAATTTTGTCACTACAAGGGAATGGACCGGGATTCGATCCAGCGCACTGCAAAGGACCAAAACCGGCCAAAACTAAGCTCGCAGATGCTGCAAAAGCAGGGGAAAAACTCAAGGAGGAAGACTCAGCTTGGAGGGGAAGATATGAGGGACATGCTATGGATAGTCCAAAAAAGAAGAAAACCTTTTCGCAAAGTCAAAGCCATGCAAAGGCATGGCATGCCATCAAGTGCAGGGACATGCACCAAAGATTCCCCTATTGGTCCCCATTGAAATCGCAAGATTCCGTTTCCCTTCCCGAAAGGAAATTTCATTTCCTTTCGGAAGGGAAAGGGAATCTTGCGATCGCGAAAAGAAAGGGTCACAAACACTCTGGAAAGGAGATAGGATCAAATGAAATGCAATTGAAAAAAACGCAGAAAATTGGCAGATTTAGTGTCTTCCAAAAATGGTCTGTGAGGAAGTGAGTTGCAGTGCAAAGGACCAAAACATGCCCACACGAAGCTCACAGAAGATGCAAAAGCAGGGGAAAAAGTCAAGGAGGAAGACTCAGCTTGGAGGGGAGGATGTGAGCGACATGTCATGGATACTTAAAAACATACAAAAAAATTTCCCAGAGTCAAGCCCATAAAAAGGCAGGCCATATGCCATCAAGTGCAGGGACATGCACCAAAGCTTGCCCAAATTGATCCCCGCTGAAGGCCAAAACAGAAAAGAATGACTTACAAACATTCTGGAAAGGAGATACCATCAAAGGAACAGCAATTGTAGGAGAAACAATAAAATTTTGTAAATTTTGTGACTACAAGGGAATGGACCGGGATTCGATCCAGCACAGTGCAAAGGACCAAAACCGGCCAAAACTAAGCTCGCAGATGCTGCAAAAGAAGGGAAAAAAGTCAAGGGGGAAGACTCAGCTTGGAGGGGAAGATATGAGGGACATGCTATGGATAGTCCAAAAAAGAAGAAAACCTTTTCACAAAGTCAAAGCCATGCAAAGGCATGGCATGCCATCAAGTGCAGGGACATGCACCAAAGATTCCCCTATTGGTCCCCATTGAAATCGCAAGATTCCGTTTCCCTTCCCGAAAGGAAAGTTCATTTCCTTTCGGGAAGGGAAACGGAATCTTGCGACCCCGAAAAGAAAGGCTTACAAACACTCTGGAGAGGAGATAGGATCAAATGAAATGCAATTAAAAAAATCCCAGAAAATTGGCAGATTTAGTGTCTTCCAAAAATGGTCTGTGAGGAAGTGAGTTGCAGTGCAAAGGACCAAAACATGCCCAAACGAAGCTCACAGAAGTGGCAAAAGCAGGGGAAAATGTCAAGGAGGAAGACAGCTTGGAGGGGAGGATATGAGGGACATGGCATGGATACGTTAAAAAAAAAAGAACAAAAAAATTTCCCAGAGTCAAGCCCATAAAAAGGCAGGCCATATGCCATCAAGTGCAGGGACATGCACCAAAGCTTGCCCAAATTGATCCCCGCTGAAGGCCAAAACAGAAAAGAAGGACTTACAAACACTCTGGAAAGGAGATACCATCAAAGGAACAGCAATTGGAGGAGAAAAAAATAAAATTTTGGAAATTTTGTCACTACAAGGGAATGGACCGGGATTCGATCCAGCGCACTGCAAAGGACCAAAACCGGCCAAAACTAAGCTCGCAGATGCTGCAAAAGCAGGGGAAAAACTCAAGGAGGAAGACTCAGCTTGGAGGGGAAGATATGAGGGACATGCTATGGAAAGTCCAAAAAAGAAGAAAACCTTTTCGCAAAGTCAAAGCCATGCAAAGGCATGGCATGCCATCAAGTGCAGGGACATGCACCAAAGATTCCCCTATTGGTCCCCATTGAAATCGCAAGATTCCGTTTCCCTTCCCGAAAGGAAATTTCATTTCCTTTCGGAAGGGAAAGGGAATCTTGCGATCGCGAAAAGAAAGGGTCACAAACACTCTGGAAAGGAGATAGGATCAAATGAAATGCAATTGAAAAAAACGCAGAAAATTGGCAGATTTAGTGTCTTCCAAAAATGGTCTGTGAGGAAGTGAGTTGCAGTGCAAAGGACCAAAACATGCCCAAACGAAGCTCACAGAAGTGGCAAAAGCAGGGGAAAAAGTCAAGGAGGAAGACTCAGCTTGGAGGGGAGGATATGAGGGACATGACATGGATACTTAAAGAAAAACAAACCAAAAAATTTTCCCAGAGTCAAGCCCATAAAAAGGCAGGCCATATGCCATCAAGTGCAGGGACATGCACCAAAGCTTGCCAAAATTGATACCCGCTGAAGGCCAAAACAGAAAAGAAGGACTTACAAACACTCTGGAAAGGAGATACCATCAAAGGAACAGCAATTAGAGGAGAAAAACATAAAATTTTTGAAATTTCTTCACTACAAGGGAATGGACCGGGATTCTATCCAGCGCAGTGCAAAGGACCAAAACCGGCCAAAACTAAGCTCGCAGATGCTGCAAAAGCAGGGAAAACAGTCAAGGAGGAAGACTCAGCTTGGAGGGGAAGATATGAGGGACATGCTATGGATAGTCCAAAGAAGAAGAAAACCTTTTCGCAAAGTCAAAGCCATGCAAAGGCATGCCATGCCACCAAGTGCAGGGACATGCACTAAAGATTCCCCTATTGGTCCCCATTGAAATCGCAAGATTCCGTTTCCCTTCCCGAAAGGAAATTTCCTTTCGGGAAGGGAAAGGGAATCTTGCGACCCCGAAAAGAAAGGCTTACAAACACTCTGGAGAGGAGATAGGATCAAATGAAATGCAATTGAAAAAAACCCAGAAAATTGGCAGATTTAGTGTCTTCCAAAAATGGTCTGTGAGGAAGTGAGTTGCAGTGCAAAGGACCAAAACATGCCCAAACGAAGCTCACAGAAGTGGCAAAAGCAGGGGAAAAATCAAGGAGGAAGACTCAACTTGGAGGGGAGGATATGAGCGATATGGCATGGATAGTTCAAAAAAAAAAAACCAACCAAATTTCCCAGAGTCAAGCCCATAAAAAGGCAGGCCATATGCCATCAAGTGCAGGGACATGCACCAAAGCTTGCCCAAATTGATCCCCGCTGAAGGCCAAAACAGAAAAGAAGGACTTACATACACTCTGGAAAGGAGATACCATCAAAGGAACAGCAATTGGAGGAGAAAAGCATAAAGTTTTGGAAATTTTGTGACTACAAGGAAATGGACCGGGATTCTCTCCAGCGCACTGCAAAGGACCAAAACCGGCCAAAACTAAGCTCGCAGATGCTGCAAAAGCAGGGAAAAAAGTCAAGGAGGAAGACTCAGCTTGGAGGGGAAGATATGAGGGACATGCTATGGATAGTCCAAAAAAGAAGAAAACCTTTTCGCAAAGTCAAAGCCATGCAAAGGCATGGCATGCCATCACGTGCAAGGACATGCACCAAAGATTCCCCTATTGGTCCCCATTGAAATCGCAAGATTCCGTTTCCCTTCCAGAAAGGAAGTTCCCTTTCGGGAAGGGAAACGGAATCTTGCAACCGCGAAAAGAAAGGCTTACAAACACTCTGGAGAGGAGATAGGATCAAATGAAATGCAATTGAAAAAAACCCAGAAAATTGGCAGATTTAGTGTCTTCCAAAAATGGTCTGTGAGGAAGTGAGTTGCAGTGCAAAGGACCAAAACATGCCCACACGAAGCTCACAGAAGTGGCAAAAGCAGGGGAAAAAGTCAAGGAGGAAGACTCAGCTTGGAGGGGAGGATAGAAGCGACATGGCCTGGATACTTAAAAAAAAAAAAAACCAAAAAATTTTCCCAGAGTCAAGCCCATAAAAAGGCAGGCCATATGCCATGAAGTTCAGGGACATGCACCAAAGCTTGCCCAAATTGATCCCCGCTGAAGGCCAAAACAGAAAAGAAGGACTTACAAACACTCTGGAAAGGAGATACCATCAAAGAAACAGCAATTGGAGGAGAAAAAATAAAGTTTTGGAAATTTTGTGACTGCAAGGAAATGGACCGGGATTCTATCCAGCGCAGTGCAAAGGACCAAAACCGGCCAAAACTAAGCTCGCAGATGCTGCAAAAGCAGGGAAAAAAGTCAAGGAGGAAGACTCAGCTTGGAGGGGAAGATATGAGGGACATGCTATGGATAGTCCAAAAAAGAAGAAAACCTTTTTGCAAAGTCAAAGCCATGCAAAGGCATGGCATGCCATCAAGTGCAGGGACATGCACCAAAGATTCCCCTATTGGTCCCCATTGAAATCGCAAGATTCCGTTTCCCTTCCCGAAAGGAAATGAAATTTCCTTTCGGGAAGGGAAACGGAATCTTGCGACCGCGAAAAGAAAGGCTTACAAACACTCTGGAAAGGAGATAGGATCAAATGAAATGCAATTGAAAAAAATGCAGAAAATTGGCAGATTTAGTGTCTTCCAAAAATGGTCTGTGAGGAAGTGAGTTGCAGTGCAAAGGACCAAAACATGCCCAAACGAAGCTCACAGAAGTGGCAAAAGCAGGGGAAAAAGTCAAGGAGGAAGACTCAGCTTGGAGGGGAGGATATGAGGGACATGGCATGGATACGTTAAAAAAACAACAAAAAAATTTCCCAGAGTCAAGCCCATAAAAAGGCAGGCCATATGCCATCAAGTGCAGGGACATGCACCAAAGCTTGCCCAAATTGATCCCCGCTGAAGGCCAAAACAGAAAAGAAGGACTTACAAACACTCTGGAAGGGAGATACCATCAAAGGAACAGCAATTGGAGGAGAAAAACATAAAATTTTGGAAATTTTGTGACTGCAAGGAAATGGACCGGGATTCTATCCAGCGCAGTGCAAAGGACCAAAACCGGCCAAAACTAAGCTCGCAGATGCTGCAAAAGCAGGGAAAAATGTCAAGGAGGAAGACTCAGCTTGGAGGGGAAGATATCAGGGACATGCTATGGATAGTCCAAAAAAGAAGAAAACCTTTTCGCAAAGTCAAAGCCATGCAAAGGCATGGCATGCCATCAAGTGCAGGGACATGCACTAAAGATTCCCCTATTCGTCCCCATTGAAATCGCAAGATTCCGTTTCCCTTCCCGAAAGGAAATTTCCTTTCGGGAAGGGAAACGGAATCTTGTGACCGCGAAAAGAAAGGCTTACAAACACTCTGGAAAGGAGATAGGATCAAATGAAATGCAATTGAAAAAAAACGCAGAAAATTGGCAGATTTAGTGTCTTCCAAAAATGGTCTGTGAGGAAGTGAGTTGCAGTGCAAAGGACCAAAACACCCAAACGAAGCTCACAGAAGTGGCAAAAGCAGTTGAAAAAGTCAAGGAGGAAGACTCAGCTTGGAGGGGAGGATATGAGGGACATGGCATGTATACTTAAATAAAAAAAGACCAAAAAAATTGCCCAGAGTCAAGCCCATAAAAAGGCAGGCCATATGCCATCAAGTGCAGGGACATGCACCAAAGCTTGCCCAAATTGATACCCGCTGAAGGCCAAAACAGAAAAGAAGGACTTACAAACACTCTGGAAAGGAGATACCATCAAAGGAACAGCAATTGGAGGAGAAAAAATTTAAAATTTTGAAATTTTGTGACTGCAAGGAAATGGACCGGGATTCTATCCAGCGCAGTGCAAAGGACCAAAACCGGCCAAAACTAAGCTCGCAGATGCTGCAAAAGCAGGGAAAAAGTCAAGGAGGAAGACTCAGCTTGGAGGGGAAGATATGAGGGACATGCTATGGATAGTCCAAAAAAGAAGAAAACCTTTTCGCAAAGTCAAAGCCATGCAAAGGCATGGCATGCCATCAAGTGCAGGGACATGCACCAAAGATTCCCCTATTGGTCCCCATTGAAATCGCAAGATTCTGTTTCCCTTCCCGAAAGGAAATTTCATTTCCTTTCGGGAAGGGAAAAGGAATCTTGCGACCCCGAAAAGAAAGGCTTACAAAGACTCTGGAAAGGAGATAGGATCAAATGAAATGCAATTGAAAAAAACCCAGAAAATTGGCAGATTTAGTGTCTTCCAAAAATGGTCTGTGAGGAAGTGAGTTGCAGTGCAAAGGACCAAAACATGCCCACACGAAGCTCACAGAAGTTTCAAAAGCAGGGGAAAAAGTCAAGGAGGAAGACTCAGCTTGGAGGGGAGGATATGAGGGAAATGGCATGTATACTTAAAAAAAAAAGACCAAAAAAATGTCCCAGAGTCAAGCCCATAAAAAGGCAGGCCATACGCCATCAAGTGCAGGGACATGCACCAAAGCTTGCCCAAATTGATACCCGCTGAAGGCCAAAACAGAAAAGAAGGACTTACAAACACTCTGGAAAGGAGATACCATCAAAGGAACAGCAATTGGAGGAGAAAAACATAAAATTTTGGAAATTTTTTGACTGCAAGTAAATGGACCGGGATTCTATCCAGCGCAGTGCAAAGGACCAAAACCGGCCAAAACTAAGCTCGCAGATGCTGCAAAAGCAGGGAAAATAGTCAAGGAGGAAGACTCAGCTTGGAGGGGAAGATATCAGGGACATGCTATGGATAGTCCAAAAAAGAAGAAAAACCTTTTCGCAAAGTCAAAGCCATGCAAAGGCATGGCATGCCATCAAGTGCAGGGACATGCACTAAAGTTTCCCCTATTGGTCCCCATTGAAATCGCAAGATTCCGTTTCCCTTCCCGAAAGGAAATTTCCTTTCGGGAAGGGAAACGGAATCTTGCGACAGCGAAAAGAAAGGCTTACAAACACTCTGGAAAGGAGATAGGATCAAATGAAATGCAATTGAAAAAAACGCAGAAAATCAGCAGATTTAGTGTCTTCCAGAAATGGTCTGTGAGTAAGTGAGTTGCAGTGCAAAGGACAACAACATGCCCACACGAAGCTCACAGAAGATGCAAAAGCAGGGGAAAAAGTCAAGGAGGAAGACTCAGCTTGGAGGGGAGGATATGAGCGACATGGCATGGATACTTAAAAAAAAAACCAACAAAATATTTCCCAGAGTCAAGCCCATAAAAAGGCAGGCCATATGCCATCAAGTGCAGGGACATGCACCAAAGCTTGCCCAAATTGATCCCCGCTGAAGGCCAAAACAGAAAAAATGACTTACAAACACTCTGGAAGGGAGATACCATCAAAGGAACAGCAATTGGAGGAGAAAAAAATAAAATTTTGAAAATTTTGTGACTACAAGGTAATGGACCGGGATTCGATCCAGCGCAGTGCAAAGGAACAAAACCGGCCAAAACTAAGCTCGCAGATGCTGCAAAAGCAGGGAAAAAAGTCAAGGAGGAAGACTCAGCTTGGAGGGGAAGATATGAGGGACATGCTATGGATAGTCCAAAAAAGAAGAAAACCTTTTCGCAAAGTCAAAGCCATGCAAAGGCATGGCATGCCATCAAGTGCAGGGACATGCACCAAAGATTCCCCTATTGGTCCCCATTGAAATCGTAAGATTCCGTTTCCCTTCCCGAAAGGAAATGGAATCTTGTGACCGCGATAAGAAAGGCTTACAAACACTCTGGAAATGAGATAGGATCAAATGAAATGCAATTGAATAAAACGCAGAAAATCAGCAGATTTAGTGTCTTCAAAAATGGTCTGTGAGGAAGTGAGTTGCAGTGCAAAGGACCAAAACATGCCCAAACGAAGCTCACAGAAGATGCAAAAGCAGTTGAAAAAGTCAAGGAGGAAGACACATCCTGGATGGGAGGATATGAGAGAGATGGCATGGATACGTTAGAAAAACCAAAAAAATTTCCCAGAGTCAAGCCCATAAAAAGGCAGGCCATATGCCATCAAGTGCAGGGACATGCACCAAAGCTTGCCCAAATTGATCCCCGCTGAAGGCCAAAACAGAAAAGAAGGACTTACATACACTCTGGAAAGGAGATACCATCAAAGGAAGAGCAAATGGAGGAGAAAAAAATAAAATTTTGGAAATTTTTTGACTGCAAGTAAATGGACCGGGATTCTATCCAGCGCAGCGCAAAGGACCAAAACCGGCCAAAACTAAGCTCGCAGATGCTGCAAAAGCAGGGAAAAAAGTCAAGGAGGAAGACTCAGCTTGGAGGGGAAGATATGAGGGACATGCTATGGATAGTCCAAAAAAGAAGAAAACCTTTTCGCAAAGTCAAAGCCATGCAAAGGCATGGCATGCCAACAAGTGCAGGGACATGCACCAAAGATTCCCCTATTGGTCCCCATTGAAATCGCAAGATTCCGTTTCCCTTCCCGAAAGGAAATTTCATTTCCTTTCGGGAAGGGAAACGGAATCTTGCGACCCCGAAATAAAGGCTTACAAACACTCTGGAAAGGAGATAGGATCAAATGACATGCAAATGAAAAAAACCCAGAAAATTGGCAGATTTAGTGTCTTCCAGAAATGGTCTGTGAGGAAGTGAGTTGCAGTGCAAAGGACCAAAACATGCCCAAACGAAGCTCACAGAAGTGGCAAAAGCAGTTGAAAAAGTCAAGGAGGAAGACACAGCCTGGAGGGGAGGATATGAGGGACATGGCATGGATACGTTAAAAAATACAAAAAAAAAATTTCCCAGAGTCAAGCCCATAAAAAGGCAGGCCATATGCCATCAAGTGCAGGGACATGCACCAAAGCTTGCCCAAATTGATCCCCGCTGAAGGCCAAAACAGAAAAGAAGGACTTACAAACACTCTGGAAAGGAGATACCATCAAAGGAAGAGCAATTGGAGGAGAAAAAAATAAAATTTTGGAAATTTTGTGACTGCAAGGAAATGGACCGGGATTCTATCCAGCGCAGTGCAAAGGACCAAAACCGGCCAAAACTAAGCTCGCAGATGCTGCAAAAGCAGGGAAAAAAGTCAAGGAGGAAGACTCAGCTTGGAGGGGAAGATATGAGGGACATGCTATGGATAGTCCAAAAAAGAAGAAAACCTTTTCGCAAAGTCAAAGCCATGCAAAGGCATGGCATGCCATCAAGTGCAGGGACATGCACCAAAGATTCCCCTATTGGTCCCCATTGAAATCGCAAGATTCCGTTTCCCTTCCCGAAAGGAAATTTCCTTTCGGGAAGGGAAACGGAATCTTGTGACCCCGAAAAGAAAGGCTTACAAACACTCTGGAAAGGAGATAGGATCAAATGAAATGCAATTGAAAAAAACCCAGAAAATTGGCAGATTTAGTGTCTTCCAAAAATGGTCTGTGAGGAAGTGAGTTGCAGTGCAAAGGACCAAAACATGCCCACACGAAGCTCACAGAAGTTTCAAAAGCAGGGGAAAAAGTCAAGGAGGAAGACTCAGCTTGGAGGGGAGGATATGAGGGAAATGGCATGTATACTTAAAAAAAAAAAGACCAAAAAAATGTCCCAGAGTCAAGCCCATAAAAAGGCAGGCCATATGCCATCAAGTGCAGGGACATGCACCAAAGCTTGCCCAAATTGATCCCCGCTGAAGGCCAAAACAGAAAAGAAGGACTTACAAACACTCTGGAAGGGAGATACCATCAAAGGAACAGCAATTGGAGGAGAAAAATATAAAATTTTGGAAATTTTGTGACTGCAAGGAAATGGACCGGGATTCTATCCAGCCCAGTGCAAAGGACCAAAACCGGCCAAAACTAAGCTCGCAGATGCTGCAAAAGCAGGGAAAAAAGTCAAGGAGGAAGACTCAGCTTGGAGCGGAAGATATCAGGGACATGCTATGGATAGTCCAAAAAAGAAGAAAACCTTTTTGCAAAGTCAAAGCCATGCAAAGGCATGGCATGCCATCAAGTGCAGGGAGATGCACCAAAGATTCCCCTATAGGTCCCCATTGAAATCGCAAGATTCCGTTTCCCTTCCCGAAAGGAAATTTCCTTTCGGGAAGGGAAACGGAATCTTGCGACCCCGAAAAGAAAGGCTTACAAACACTCTGGAAAGGAGATAGGATCAAATGACATGCAAATGAAAAAAACCCAGAAAATTGGCAGATTTAGTGTCTTCCAGAAATGGTCTGTGAGGAAGTGAGTTGCAGTGCAAAGGACCAAAACATGCCCAAACGAAGCTCACAGAAGTGGCAAAAGCAGTTGAAAAAGTCAAGGAGGAAGACACAGCCTGGAGGGGAGGATATGAGGGACATGGCATGGATACGTTAAAAAATACAAAAAAAAAAATTTCCCAGAGTCAAGCCCATAAAAAGGCAGGCCATATGCCATCAAGTGCAGGGACATGCACCAAAGCTTGCCCAAATTGATCCCCGCTGAAGGCCAAAACAGAAAAGAAGGACTTACAAACACTCTGGAAAGGAGATACCATCAAAGGAAGAGCAATTGGAGGAGAAAAAAATAAAATTTTGGAAATTTTGTGACTGCAAGGAAATGGACCGGGATTCTATCCAGCGCAGTGCAAAGGACCAAAACCGGCCAAAACTAAGCTCGCAGATGCTGCAAAAGCAGGGAAAAAAGTCAAGGAGGAAGACTCAGCTTGGAGGGGAAGATATGAGGGACATGCTATGGATAGTCCAAAAAAGAAGAAAACCTTTTCGCAAAGTCAAAGCCATGCAAAGGCATGGCATGCCATCAAGTGCAGGGACATGCACCAAAGATTCCCCTATTGGTCCCCATTGAAATCGCAAGATTCCGTTTCCCTTCCCGAAAGGAAATTTCCTTTCGGGAAGGGAAACGGAATCTTGTGACCCCGAAAAGAAAGGCTTACAAACACTCTGGAAAGGAGATAGGATCAAATGAAATGCAATTGAAAAAAACCCAGAAAATTGGCAGATTTAGTGTCTTCCAAAAATGGTCTGTGAGGAAGTGAGTTGCAGTGCAAAGGACCAAAACATGCCCACACGAAGCTCACAGAAGTTTCAAAAGCAGGGGAAAAAGTCAAGGAGGAAGACTCAGCTTGGAGGGGAGGATATGAGGGAAATGGCATGTATACTTAAAAAAAAAAAGACCAAAAAAATGTCCCAGAGTCAAGCCCATAAAAAGGCAGGCCATATGCCATCAAGTGCAGGGACATGCACCAAAGCTTGCCCAAATTGATCCCCGCTGAAGGCCAAAACAGAAAAGAAGGACTTACAAACACTCTGGAAGGGAGATACCATCAAAGGAACAGCAATTGGAGGAGAAAAATATAAAATTTTGGAAATTTTGTGACTGCAAGGAAATGGACCGGGATTCTATCCAGCCCAGTGCAAAGGACCAAAACCGGCCAAAACTAAGCTCGCAGATGCTGCAAAAGCAGGGAAAAAAGTCAAGGAGGAAGACTCAGCTTGGAGCGGAAGATATCAGGGACATGCTATGGATAGTCCAAAAAAGAAGAAAACCTTTTTGCAAAGTCAAAGCCATGCAAAGGCATGGCATGCCATCAAGTGCAGGGAGATGCACCAAAGATTCCCCTATTGGTCCCCATTGAAATCGCAAGATTCCGTTTCCCTTCCCGAAAGGAAATTTCCTTTCGGGAAGGGAAACGGAATCTTGCGACCCCGAAAAGAAAGGCTTACAAACACTCTGGAAAGGAGATAGGATCAAATGACATGCAAATGAAAAAAACGCAGAAAATTGGCAGATTTAGTGTCTTCCAAAAATGGTCTGTGAGGAAGTGAGTTGCAGTGCAAAGGACCAAAACATGTCCAAACGAAGCTCACAGAAGTTGCAAAAGCAGGGGAAAAAGTCAAGGAGGAAGACTCAGCTTGGAGGGGAGGATATGAGGGACATGGCATGGATACGTTAAAAAAATACAAAAAAATTTCCCAGAGTCAAGCCCATGAAAAGGCAGTCCATATGCCATCAAGTGCAGGGACATGCACCAAAGCTTGCCCAAATTGATCCCCGCTGAAGGCCAAAACAGAAAAGAAGGACTTACAAACACTCTGGAAGGGAGATACCATCAAAGGAACAGCAATTGGAGGAGAAAAACATTAAGTTTTGGAAATTTTGTGACTACAAGGAAATGGACCGGGATTCTATCCAGCGCAGTGCAAAGGACCAAAACCGGCCAAAACTAAGCTCGCAGATGCTGCAAAAGCAGGGAAAAATGTCAAGGAGGAAGACTCAGCTTGGAGGGGAAGATATGAGAGACATGCTATGGATAGTCCAAAAAAGAAGAAAACCTTTTCGCAAAGTCAAAGCCATGCAAAGGCATGGCATGCCATCAAGTGCAGGGACATGCACCAAAGATTCCCCTATTGGTCCCCATTGAAATCGCAAGATTCCGTTTCCCTTCCCGAAAGGAAATTCCGTTTCCTTTCGGGAACGGAAAAGGAATCTTCCGACCGCGAAAAGAAAGGCCTACAAACACTCTGGAAAGGAGATAGGATCAAATGAAATGCAATTGAAAAAAACGCAGAAAATCGGCAGATTTAGTGTCTTCCAGAAATGGTCTGTGAGGAAGTGAGTTGCAGTGCAAAGGACCAAAACATGCCCAAACGAAGCTCCCAGAAGTTGCAAAAGCAGGGGAAAACATCAAGGAGGAAGACTCAGCTTGGAGGGGAGGATATGAGGGAAATGTCATGGATACATTAAAAAAATACAAAAAAATTTCCCAGAGTCAAGCCCATAAAAAGGCAGGCCATATGCCATCAAGTGCAGGGACATGCACCAAAGCTTGCCCAAATTGATCCCCGCTGAAGGCCAAAACAGAAAAGAAGGACTTACAAACACTCTGGAAAGGAGATACCATCAAAGGAAAAGCAATTGGAGGAGAAAATATAAAATTTTGGAAATTTTGTGACTGCAAGGAAATGCACCGGGATTCTATCCAGCGCAGTGCAAAGGACCAAAACCGGCCAAAACTAAGCTCGCAGATGCTGCAAAAGCAGGGAAAAAAGTCAAGGAGGAAGACTCAGCTTGGAGGGCAGGATAGAAGCTACATGGCATGGATACTTAAAGAAAAAAAAAACCAAAAAAATTTTCCCAGAGTCAAGCCCAAAAAAAGGCAGGCCATATGCCATCAAGTGCAGGGACATGCACCAAAGCTTGCCCAAATTGATCCCCGCTGAAGGCCAAAACAGAAAAGAAGGATTTACAAACACTCTGGAAAGGAGATACCATCAAAGGAACAGCAATTGGAGGAAAAAAAAAAAGCTTTCGAAATTTTGTGACTACAAGGAAATGGACCGGGATTCTATCCAGCGCAGTGCAAAGGACCAAAACCGTCCAAAACTAAGCTCGCAGATGCTGCAAAAGCAGGGAAAAAAGTCAAGGAGGAAGACTCAGCATGGAGGGGAAGATATGAGGGACATGCTATGGATAGTCCAAAAAAGAAGAAAACCTTTTCGCAAAGTCAAAGCCATGCAAAGGCATGGCATGCCATCAAGTGCAGGGACATGCACCAAAGATTCCCCTATTGGTCCCCATTGAAATCGCAAGATTCCGTTTCCCTTCCCGAAAGGAAATTCCCTTTCGGGAAGGGAAACGGAATCTTGCGACCCCGAAAAGAAAGGCTTATAAAGACTCTGGAAAGGAGATAGGATCAAATGACATGCAATTGAAAAAAACGCAGAAAATTGGCAGATTTAGTGTCTTCAAAAAATGGTCTGTGAGGAAGTGAGTTGCAGTGCAAAGGACCAAAACATGCCCAAACGAAGCTCGCAGAAGTGGCAAAAGCAGGGGAAAAAGTCAAGGAGGAAGACTCAGCTTGGAGGGGAGGATATGAGGGAAATGGCATGGATACTTAAAATAAAAAAGACCAAAAAAATGTCCCAGAGTCAAGCCCATAAAAAGGCAGGCCATATGCCATCAAGTGCAGGGACATGCACCAAAGATTGCCCAAATTCATCCCCGCTGAAGGCCCAAACAGAAAAGAAGGACTTACAAACACTCTGGAAAGGAGATACCATCAAAGGAACAGCAATTGGAGGAGAAAAAAATAAAATTTTGGAAATTTTGTGACTGCAAGGAAATGGACCGGGATTCTATCCAGCGCAGTGCAAAGGACCAAAACCGGCCAAAACTAAGCTCGCAGATGCTGCAAAAGCAGGGAAAAAAAGTCAAGGAGGAAGACTCAGCTTGGAGGGGAAGATATGAGGGACATGCAATGGATAGTCCAAAAAAGAAGAAAACCCTTTTGCAAAGTCAAAGCCATGCAAAGGCATGGCATGCCATCAAGTGCAGGGACATGCACCAAAGATTCCCCTATTGGTCCCCATTGAAATCGCAAGATTCCGTTTCCCTTCCCGAAAAGAAATGAAATTTCGGGAAGGGAAACGGAATCTTGCGACCGCAAAAAGAAAGGCTTACAAACACTCTGGAAAGGAGATAGGATCAAATGACATGCAATTGAAAAAAACGCAGAAAATTGGCAGATTTAGTGTCTTCCAAAAATGGTCTGTGAGGAAGTGAGTTGCAGTGCAAAGGACCAAAACATGCCCACACGAAGCTCACAGAAGTGTCAAAAGCTGGGGAAAAAGTCAAGGAGGAAGACTCAGCTTGGAGGGGAGGATATGAGGGAAATGGCATGGATACTTGAAAAAAAAAAGACCAAAAAAATGTCCCGGAGTCAAGGCCATAAAAAGGCAGGCCATATGCCATCAAGTGCAGGGACATGCACCAAAGCTTGCCCAAATTGATCCCCGCTGAAGGCCAAAACAGAAAAGAAGGACTTGCAAACACTCTGGAAAGGAGATACCATTAAAGGAACAGCAATTGGAGGAGAAAAATATAAAATTTTAGGAATTTTGTGATTACAAGGATATGGACCGGTATTCTATCCAGCGCAGTGCAAAGGACCAAAACCGGCCAAAACTAAGCTCGCAGATGCTGCAAAAGCAGGGAAAAATGTCAAGGAGGAAGACTCAGCTTGGAGGGGAAGATATGAGAGACATGCTATGGATAGTCCAAAAAAGAAGAAAACCTTTTCGCAAAGTCAAAGCCATGCAAAGGCATGGCATGCCATCAAGTGCAGGGACATGCACCAAAGATTCCCCTATTGGTCCCCATTGAAATCGCAAGATTCCGTTTCCCTTCCCGAAAGGAAATTCCGTTTCCTTTCGGGAACGGAAAAGGAATCTTCTGACCGCGAAAAGAAAGGCCTACAAACACTCTGGAAAGGAGATAGGATCAAATGAAATGCAATTGAAAAAAACGCAGGAAATCGGCAGATTTAGTGTCTTCCAGAAATGGTCTGTGAGGAAGTGAGTTGCAGTGCAAAGGACCAAAACATGCCCAAACGAAGCTCCCAGAAGTTGCAAAAGCAGGGGAAAACATCAAGGAGGAAGACTCAGCTTGGAGGGGAGGATATGAGGGAAATGTCATGGATACATTAAAAAAATACAAAAAAATTTCCCAGAGTCAAGCCCATAAAAAGGCAGGCCATATGCCATCAAGTGCAGGGACATGCACCAAAGCTTGCCCAAATTGATCCCCGCTGAAGGCCAAAACAGAAAAGAAGGACTTACAAACACTCTGGAAAGGAGATACCATCAAAGGAAAAGCAATTGGAGGAGAAAAAAATAAAATTTTGGAAATTTTGTGACTGCAAGGAAATGCACCGGGATTCTATCCAGCGCAGTGCAAAGGACCAAAACTGGCCAAAACTAAGCTCGCAGATGCTGCAAAAGCAGGGAAAAAACTCAAGGAGGAAGACTCAGCTTGGAGGGCAGGATAGAAGCTACATGGCATGGATACTTAAAGAAAAAAAAAACCAAAAATTTTCCCAGAGTCAAGCCCAAAAAAAGGCAGGCCATATGCCATCAAGTGCAGGGACATGCACCAAAGCTTGCCCAAATTGATCCCCGCTGAAGGCCAAAACAGAAAAGAAGGATTTACAAACACTCTGGAAAGGAGATACCATCAAAGGAACAGCAATTGGAGGAAAAAAAAAAAGCTTTCGAAATTTTGTGACTACAAGGAAATGGACCGGGATTCTATCCAGCGCAGTGCAAAGGACCAAAACCGTCCAAAACTAAGCTCGCAGATGCTGCAAAAGCAGGGAAAAAAGTCAAGGAGGAAGACTCAGCTTGGAGGGGAAGATATCAGGGACATGCTATGGATAGTCCAAAAAAGAAGAAAACCTTTTTGCAAAGTCAAAGCCATGCAAAGGCATGGCATGCCATCAAGTGCAGGGATATGCACCAAAGATTCCCCTATTGGTCCCCATTGAAATCGCAAGATTCCGTTTCCCTTCCCGAAAAGAAATGAAATTTCGGGAAGGGAAACGGAATCTTGCGACCGCGAAAAGAAAGGCTTACAAACACTCTGGAAAGGAGATAGGATCAAATGAAATGCAATTGAAAAAAACCCAGAAAATTGGCAGATTTAGTGTCTTCCAAAAATGGTCTGTGAGGAAGTGAGTGTCAGTGCAAAGGACCAAAACATGCCCACACGAAGCTCACAGAAGATGCAAAAGCAGGGGAAAAAGTCAAGGAGGAAGACTCAGCTTGGAGGGGAGGATATGAGCGACATGGCATGGATACTTTAAAAAAATACAAAAAAATTTCCCAGAGTCAAGCCCATATAAAGGCAGGCCATATGCCATCAAGTGCAGGGACATGCACCAAAGCTGGCCCAAATTGATCCCCGCTGAAGGCCAAAACAGAAAATAAGGACTTACATACACTCTGGAAAGGAGATACCATCAAAGGAACAGCAATTGGAGGAGAAAAACATGAAATTTTGGAAATTTTGTGACTGCAAGGGAATGGACCGGGATTCTATCCAGCGCAGTGCAAAGGACCAAAACCGGCCAAAACTAAGCTCGCAGATGCTGCAAAAGCAGGGAAAAAAGTCAAGGAGGAAGACTCAGCTTGGAGGGGAAGATATGAGGGACATGCTACGGATAGTCCAAAAAAGAAGAAAACCTTTTCGCAAAGTCAAAGCCATGCAAAGGCATGGCATGCCATCAAGTACAGGGGCATGCACCAAAGATTCCCCTATTGGTCCCCATTGAAATCGCAAGATTCCGTTTCCCTTCCCGAAAGGAAATTTCCTTTCGGGAAGGGAAACGGAATCTTGCGACCGCAAAAAGAAAGGCTTACAAACACTCTGGAAAGGAGATAGGATCAAATGAAATGCAATTGAAAAAAACCCAGAAAATTGGCAGATTTAGTGTCTTCCAGAAATGGTTTGTGAGGAAGTGAGTTGCAGTGCAAAGGACCAAAACATGCCCAAACGAAGCTCACAGAAGTGGCAAAAGCAGTTGAAAAAGTCAAGGAGGAAGACTCAGCTTGGAGGGGAGGATATGAGGGACATGGCATGTATACTTAAATAAAAAAAGACCAAAAAAATTGCCCAGAGTCAAGCCCATAAAAAGGCAGGCCATATGCCATCAAGTGCAGGGACATGCACCAAAGCTTGCCCAAATTGATACCCGCTGAAGGCAAAACAGAAAAGAAGGACTTACAAACACTCTGGAAAGGAGATACCATCAAAGGAACAGCAATTGGGAGGAGAAAAAAATTTAAAATTTTGAAATTTTGTGACTGCAAGGAAATGGACCGGGATTCTATCCAGCGCAGTGCAAAGGACCAAAACCGGCCAAAACTAAGCTCGCAGATGCTGCAAAAGCAGGGAAAAAAGTCAAGGAGGAAGACTCAGCTTGGAGGGGAAGATATGAGGGACATGCTATGGATAGTCCAAAAAAGAAGAAAACCTTTTCGCAAAGTCAAAGCCATGCAAAGGCATGGCATGCCATCAAGTGCAGGGACATGCACCAAAGATTCCCCTATTGGTCCCCATTGAAATCGCAAGATTCTGTTTCCCTTCCCGAAAGGAAATTTCATTTCCTTTCGGGAAGGGAAAAGGAATCTTGCGACCCCGAAAAGAAAGGCTTACAAAGACTCTGGAAACGGAGATAGGATCAAATGAAATGCAATTGAAAAAAACCCAGAAAATTGGCAGATTTAGTGTCTTCCAAAAATGGTCTGTGAGGAAGTGAGTTGCAGTGCAAAGGACCAAAACATGCCCACACGAAGCTCACAGAAGTTTCAAAAGCAGGGGAAAAAGTCGAAGGAGGAAGACTCAGCTTGGAGGGGGAGGATATGAGGGAAATGGCATGTATATTTAAACAAAAAAGACCAAAAAAATGTCCCAGAGTCAAGCCCATAAAAAGGCAGGCCATACGCCATCAAGTGCAGGGACATGCACCAAAGCTTGCCCAAATTGATACCCGCTGAAGGCCAAAACAGAAAAGAAGGACTTACAAACACTCTGGAAAGGAGATACCATCAAAGGAACAGCAATTGGAGGAGAAAAACATAAAATTTTGGAAATTTTGTGACTGCAAGGAAATGGACCGGGATTCTATCCAGCGCAGTGCAAAGGACCAAAACCGGCCAAAACTAAGCTCGCAGATGCTGCAAAAGCAGGGAAAAAAGTCAAGGAGGAAGACTCAGCTTGGAGGGGAAGATGATGAGGGGACATGCAATGGATAGTCCAAAAAAGAAGAAAACCCTTTTGCAAAGTCAAAGCCATGCAAAGGCATGGCATGCCATCAAGTGCAGGGACATGCACCAAAGATTCCCCTATTGGTCCCCATTGAAATCGCAAGATTCCGTTTCCCTTCCGAAAAGAAATGAAATTTCGGGAAGGGAAACGGAATCTTGCGACCGCAAAAAGAAAGGCTTACAAACACTCTGGAAAGGAGATAGGATCAAATGACATGCAATTGAAAAAAACGCAGAAAATTGGCAGATTTAGTGTCTTCCAAAAATGGTCTGTGAGGAAGTGAGTTGCAGTGCAAAGGACCAAAACATGCCCACGACGAAGCTCACAGAAGTGTCAAAAGCTGGGGAAAAAGTCAAGGAGGAAGACTCAGCTTGGAGGGGAGGATATGAGGGAAATGGCATGGATACTTAAAAAAAAAAAGACCAAAAAAATGTCCCGGAGTCAAGGCCATAAAAAGGCAGGCCATATGCCATCAAGTGCATGGACATGCACCAAAGCTTGCCCAAATTGATCCCCGCTGAAGGCCAAAACAGAAAAGAAGGACTTGCAAACACTCTGGAAAGGAGATACCATTAAAGGGAACAGCAATTGGAGGAGAAAAATATAAAATTTTAGGAATTTTGTGATTACAAGGATATGGACCGGGTATTCTATCCAGCGCAGTGCAAAGGACCAAAACCGGCCAAAACTAAGCTCGCAGATGCTGCAAAAGCAGGGAAAAATGTCAAGGAGGAAGACTCAGCTTGGAGGGGAAGATATGAGAGACATGCTATGGATAGTCCAAAAAAGAAGAAAACCTTTTCGCAAAGTCAAAGCCATGCAAAGGCATGGCATGCCATCAAGTGCAGGGACATGCACCAAAGATTCCCCTATTGGTCCCCATTGAAATCGCAAGATTCCGTTTCCCTTCCCGAAAGGAAATTCCGTTTCCTTTCGGGAACGGAAAAGGAATCTTCCGACCGCGAAAAGAAAGGCCTACAAACACTCTGGAAAGGAGATAGGATCAAATGAAATGCAATTGAAAAAAACGCAGGAAATCGGCAGATTTAGTGTCTTCCAGAAATGGTCTGTGAGGAAGTGAGTCGCAGTGCAAAGGACCAAAACATGCCCAAACGAAGCTCCCAGAAGTTGCAAAAGCAGGGGAAAAGATCAAGGAGGAAGACTCAGCTTGGAGGGGAGGATATGAGGGAAATGTCATGGATACATTAAAAAAATACAAAAAAATTTCCCAGAGTCAAGCCCATAAAAAGGCAGGCCATATGCCATCAAGTGCAGGGACATGCACCAAAGCTTGCCCAAATTGATCCCGCTGAAGGCCAAAACAGAAAAGAAGGACTTACAAACACTCTGGAAAGGAGATACCATCAAAGGAAAAGCAATTGGAGGAGAAAAACATAAAATTTTGGAAATTTTGTGACTGCAAGGAAATGCACCGGGATTCTATCCAGCGCAGTGCAAAGGACCAAAACTGGCCAAAACTAAGCTCGCAGATGCTGCAAAAGCAGGGAAAAAACTCAAGGAGGAAGACTCAGCTTGGAGGGCAGGATAGAAGCTACATGGCATGGATACTTAAGAAAAAAAAAACCAAAAATTTTCCCAGAGTCAAGCCCAAAAAAAGGCAGGCCATATGCCATCAAGTGCAGGGACATGCACCAAAGCTTGCCCAAATTGATCCCCGCTGAAGGCCAAAACAGAAAAGAAGGATTTACAAACACTCTGGAAAGGAGATACCATCAAAGGAACAGCAATTGGAGGAAAAAAAAAAAGCTTTCGAAATTTTGTGACTACAAGGAAATGGACCGGGATTCTATCCAGCGCAGTGCAAAGGACCAAAACCGTCCAAAACTAAGCTCGCAGATGCTGCAAAAGCAGGGAAAAAAGTCAAGGAGGAAGACTCAGCTTGGAGGGGAAGATATCAGGGACATGCTATGGATAGTCCAAAAAAGAAGAAAACCTTTTTGCAAAGTCAAAGCCATGCAAAGGCATGGCATGCCATCAAGTGCAGGGATATGCACCAAAGATTCCCCTATTGGTCCCCATTGAAATCGCAAGATTCCGTTTCCCTTCCCGAAAAGAAATGAAATTTCGGGAAGGGAAACGGAATCTTGCGACCGCGAAAAGAAAGGCTTACAAACACTCTGGAAAGGAGATAGGATCAAATGAAATGCAATTGAAAAAAACCCAGAAAATTGGCAGATTTAGTGTCTTCCAAAAATGGTCTGTGAGGAAGTGAGTGTCAGTGCAAAGGACCAAAACATGCCCACACGAAGCTCACAGAAGATGCAAAAGCTGGGGAAAAAGTCAAGGAGGAAGACTCAGCTTGGAGGGGGAGGATATGAGCGACATGGGCATGGATACTTTAAAAAAATACAAAAAAATTTCCCAGAGTCAAGCCCATATAAAGGCAGGCCATATGCCATCAAGTGCAGGGGACATGCACCAAAGCTGGCCCAAATTGATCCCCGCTGAAGGCCAAAACAGAAAAGAAGGACTTACATACACTCTGGAAAGGAGATACCATCAAAGGAACAGCAATTGGAGGAGAAAAACATGAAAGTTTGGAAATTTTGTGACTGCAAGGAAATGGACCGGGATTCTATCCAGCGCAGTGCAAAGGAACAAAACCGGCCAAAACTAAGCTCGCAGATGCTGCAAAAGCAGGGAAAAAAGTCAAGGAGGAAGACTCAGCTTGGAGGGGAAGATATGAGGGACATGCTACGGATAGTCCAAAAAAGAAGAAAACCTTTTCGCAAAGTCAAAGCCATGCAAAGGCATGGCATGCCATCAAGTACAGGGGCATGCACCAAAGATTCCCCTATTGGTCCCCATTGAAATCGCAAGATTCCGTTTCCCTTCCCCGAAAGGAAATTTCCTTTCGGGAAGGGAAACGGAATCTTGCGACCGCAAAAAGAAAGGCTTACAAACACTCTGGAAAGGAGATAGGATCAAATGAAATGCAATTGAAAAAAACCCAGAAAATTGTCAGATTTAGTGTCTTCCAGAAATGGTTTGTGAGGAAGTGAGATGCAGTGCAAAGGACCAAAACTATGCCCAAACGAAGCTCACAGAAGTGGCAAAAGCAGTTGAAAAAGTCAAGGAGGAAGACTCAGCTTGGAGGGGAGGATATGAGGGACATGGCATGTATACTTAAATAAAAAAAGACCAAAAAAATTGCCCAGAGTCAAGCCATAAAAAGGCAGGCCATATGCCATCAAGTGCAGGGACATGCACCAAAGCTTGCCCAAATTGATACCCGCTGAAGGCCAAAACAGAAAAGAAGGACTTACAAACACTCTGGAAAGGAGATACCATCAAAGGAACAGCAATTGGAGGAGAAAAAATTTAAAATTTTGAAATTTTGTGACTGCAAGGAAATGGACCGGGATTCTATCCAGCGCAGTGCAAAGGACCAAAACCGGCCAAAACTAAGCTCGCAGATGCTGCAAAAGCAGGGAAAAAAGTCAAGGAGGAAGACTCAGCTTGGAGGGGAAGATATGAGGGACATGCTATGGATAGTCCAAAAAAGAAGAAAACCTTTTCGCAAAGTCAAAGCCATGCAAAGGCATGGCATGCCATCAAGTGCAGGGACATGCACCAAAGATTCCCCTATTGGTCCCCATTGAAATCGCAAGATTCTGTTTCCCTTCCCGAAAGGAAATTTCATTTCCTTTCGGGAAGGGAAAAGGAATCTTGC
This sequence comes from Melozone crissalis, assembly GCF_028551555.1. Taxonomy (NCBI): domain Eukaryota; kingdom Metazoa; phylum Chordata; class Aves; order Passeriformes; family Passerellidae; genus Melozone; species Melozone crissalis. The sequence goes on from NW_026536194.1 coordinate 37,871, forward strand.
GACCCCGAAAAGAAAGGCTTACAAAGACTCTGGAAAGGAGATAGGATCAAATGAAATGCAATTGAAAAAAACCCAGAAAATTGGCAGATTTAGTGTCTTCCAAAAATGGTCTGTGAGGAAGTGAGTTGCAGTGCAAAGGACCAAAACATGCCCACACGAAGCTCCCAGAAGTTGCAAAAGCAGGGGAAAAAGTCAAGGAGGAAGACTCAGCTTGGAGGGGAGGATATGAGGGAAATGGGCATGTATACTTAAAAAAAAAAAGACCAAAAAAATGTCCCAGAGTCAAGCCCATAAAAAGGCAGGCCATACGCCATCAAGTGCAGGGACATGCACCAAAGCTTGCCCAAATTGATACCCGCTGAAGGCCAAAACAGAAAAGAAGGACTTACAAACACTCTGGAAAGGAGATACCATCAAAGGAACAGCAATTGGAGGAGAAAAACATAAAATTTTGGAAATTTTGTGACTGCAAGGAAATGGACTGGGATTCTATCCAGCGCAGTGCAAAGGACCAAAACCGGCCAAAACTAAGCTCGCAGATGCTGCAAAAGCAGGGAAAAAAGTCAAGGAGGAAGACTCAGCTTGGAGGGGAAGATATGAGGGACATGCAATGGATAGTCCAAAAAAGAAGAAAACCCTTTTGCAAAGTCAAAGCCATGCAAAGGCATGGCATGCCATCAAGTGCAGGGACATGCACCAAAGATTCCCCTATTGGTCCCCATTGAAATCGCAAGATTCCGTTTCCCTTCCCGAAAAGAAATGAAATTTCGGGAAGGGAAACGGAATCTTGCGACCCGCAAAAAGAAAGGCTTACAAACACTCTGGAAAGGAGATAGGATCAAATGACATGCAATTGAAAAAAACGCAGAAAATTGGCAGATTTAGTGTCTTCCAAAAATGGTCTGTGAGGAAGTGAGTTGCAGTGCAAAGGACCAAAACATGCCCACACGAAGCTCACAGAAGTGTCAAAAGCTGGGGGAAAAGTCAAGGAGGAAGACTCAGCTTGGAGGGGAGGATATGAGGGAAATGGCGTATGGATACTTAAAAAAAAAAAGACCAAAAAAAATGTCCCGGAGTCGAAGGCCATAAAAAGGCAGGCCATATGCCATCAAGTGCATGGACATGCACCAAAGCTTGCCCAAATTGATCCCCGCTGAAGGCCAAAACAGAAAAGAAGGACTTGCAAACACTCTGGAAAGGAGATACCATTAAAGGAACAGCAATTGGAGGAGAAAAATATAAAATTTTAGGAATTTTGTGATTACAAGGATATGGACCGGTATTCTATCCAGCGCAGTGCAAAGGACCAAAACCGGCCAAAACTAAGCTCGCAGATGCTGCAAAAGCAGGGAAAAATGTCAAGGAGGAAGACTCAGCTTGGAGGGGAAGATATGAGAGACATGCTATGGATAGTCCAAAAAAGAAGAAAACCTTTTGGCAAAGTCAAAGCCATGCAAAGGCATGGCATGCCATCAAGTGCAGGGACATGCACCAAAGATTCCCCTATTGGTCCCCATTGAAATCGCAAGATTCCGTTTCCCTTCCCGAAAGGAAATTCCGTTTCCTTTCGGGAACGGAAAAGGAATCTTCCGACCGCGAAAAGAAAGGCCTACAAACACTCTGGAAAGGAGATAGGATCAAATGAAATGCAATTGAAAAAAACGCAGGAAATCGGCAGATTTAGTGTCTTCCAGAAATGGTCTGTGAGGAAGTGAGTTGCAGTGCAAAGGACCAAAACATGCCCAAACGAAGCTCCCAGAAGTTGCAAAAGCAGGGGAAAACATCAAGGAGGAAGACTCAGCTTGGAGGGGGAGGATATGAGGGAAATGTCATGGATACATTAAAAAAATACAAAAAAATTTCCCAGAGTCAAGCCCATAAAAAGGCAGGCCATATGCCATCAAGTGCAGGGGACATGCACCAAAGCTTGCCCAAATTGATCCCCGCTGAAGGCCAAAACAGAAAAGAAGGACTTACAAACACTCTGGAAAGGAGATACCATCAAAGGAACAGCAATTGGAGGAGAAAAAAATAAAATATTGGAAATTTTGTGACTGCAAGGAAATGCACCGGGATTCTATCCAGCGCAGTGCAAAGGACCAAAACCGGCCCAAAACTAAGCTCGCAGATGCTGCAAAAGCAGGGGAAAAAACTCAAGGAGGAAGACTCAGCTTGGAGGGCAGGATAGAAGCTACATGGCATGGATACTTAAAGAAAAAAAAAACCAAAAATTTTCCCAGAGTCAAGCCCATATAAAGGCAGGCCATATGCCATCAAGTGCAGGGACATGCACCAAAGCTGGCCCAAATTGATCCCCGCTGAAGGCCAAAACAGAAAAGAAGGACTTGCATACACTCTGGAAAGGAGATACCATCAAAGGAACAGCAATTGGAGGAGAAAAACATGAAATTTTGGAAATTTTGTGACTGCAAGGAAATGGACCGGGATTCTATCCAGCGCAGTGCAAAGGACCAAAACCGGCCAAAACTAAGCTCGCAGATGCTGCAAAAGCAGGGAAAAAAGTCAAGGAGGAAGACTCAGCTTGGAGGGGAAGATATGAGGGACATGCTACGGATAGTCCAAAAAAGAAGAAAACCTTTTCGCAAAGTCAAAGCCATGCAAAGGCATGGCATGCCATCAAGTACAGGGGGCATGCACCAAAGATTCCCCTATTGGTCCCCATTGAAATCGCAAGATTCCGTTTCCCTTCCCGAAAAGAAATGAACTTTCGGGAAGGGAAACGGAATCTTGCGACCGCAAAAAGAAAGGCTTACAAACACTCTGGAAAGGAGATAGGATCAAATGAAATGCAATTGAAAAAAACGCAGAAAATTGGCAGATTTAGTGTCTTCCAGAAATGGTTTGTGAGGAAGTGAGTTGCAGTGCAAAGGACCAAAACATGCCCAAACGAAGCTCACAGAAGTGGCAAAAGCAGTTGAAAAAGTCAAGGAGGAAGACTCAGCTTGGAGGGGAGGATATGAGGGACATGGCATGTTATACTTAAATAAAAAAAGACCAAAAAAAATTGCCCAGAGTCAAGCCCATAAAAAGGCAGGCCATATGCCATCAAGTGCAGGGACATGCACCAAAGCTTGCCCAAATTGATACCCGCTGAAGGCCAAAACAGAAAAGAAGGACTTACAAACACTCTGGAAAGGAGGATACCATCAAAGGAACAGCAATTGGAGGAGAAAAAATTTAAATTTTTGAAATTTTGTGACTGCAAGGAAATGGACCGGGATTCTATCCAGCGCAGTGCAAAGGACCAAAACCGGCCAAAACTAAGCTCGCAGATGCTACAAAAGCAGGGAAAAAAAGTCAAGGAGGAAGACTCAGCTTGGAGGGGAAGATATGAGGGACATGCTATGGATAGTCCAAAAAAGAAGAAAACCTTTTCGCAAAGTCAAAGCCATGCAAAGGCATGGCATGCCATCAAGTGCAGGGACATGCACCAAAGATTCCCCTATTGGTCCCCATTGAAATCGCAAGATTCTGTTTCCCTTCCCGAAAGGAAATTTCATTTCCTTTCGGGAAGGGAAAAGGAATCTTGCGACCCCGAAAAGAAAGGCTTACAAAGACTCTGGAAAGGAGATAGGATCAAATGAAATGCAATTGAAAAAAACCCAGAAAATTGGCAGATTTAGTGTCTTCCAAAAATGGTCTGTGAGGAAGTGAGTTGCAGTGCAAAGGACCAAAACATGCCCACACGAGGCTCACAGAAGTTTCAAAAGCAGGGGAAAAAGTCAAGGAGGAAGACTCAGCTTGGAGGGGAGGATATGAGGGGAAATGGCATGTATACTTAAAAAAAAAAAGACCAAAAAAATGTCCCAGAGTCAAGCCCATAAAAAGGGCAGGCCATATGCCATCAAGTGCAGGGACATGCACCAAAGCTTGCCCAAATTGATACCCGCTGAAGGCCAAAACAGAAAAGAAGGACTTACAAACACTCTGGAAAGGAGATACCATCAAAGGAACAGCAATTGGAGGAGAAAAACATAAAATTTTGGAAATTTTGTGACTGCAAGGAAATGGACCGGGATTCTATCCAGCGCAGTGCAAAGGACCAAAACCGGCCAAAACTAAGCTCGCAGATGCTGCAAAAGCAGGGAAAAAAGTCAAGGAGGAAGACTCAGCTTGGAGGGGAAGATATGAGGGACATGCAATGGATAGTCCAAAAAAGAAGAAAACCCTTTTGCAAAGTCAAAGCCATGCAAAGGCATGGCATGCCATCAAGTGCAGGGACGATGCACCAAAGATTCTCCCTTATTGGTCCCCATTGAAATCGCAAGATTCCGTTTCCCTTCCCGAAAGGAAATGAAATTTCGGGAAGGGAAACGGAATCTTG